>NW_012120376.1:4275848-4276260 GCF_000951035.1 Colobus angolensis palliatus
GAGGATTCCCTCTTTTTCTATTGATTGGAATAGTTTCAGAAGGAATGGTACCAGCTCCTCCTTGTACCTCTGGTAGAATTTGGCTGTGAATCCGTCTAGTCCTGGACTTTTTTTGGTTGGTAGGCTATTAATTATTGCCTCAATTTCAGAGCCTGCTGTTGCTCTATTCAGGGATTCAACTTCTTCCCAGTTTAGTCTTGGGAGAGTGTATGTGTCCAGGAATGTATCCATTTCTTCTAGTTTTTCTAGTTTATTTGTCTAAACATTTTCATAATATTCTCTGATGGTAGTTTGTATTTCTATGGGGTCAGTGGTGATATCTCCTTTATCATTTTTATTGCGTCTATTTGATTCTTCTGTCTTTTCTTCTTTATTAGTCTTGCTAGTGGTCTATCAATTTTGTTGATCTTTT
>NW_012120376.1:4276958-4308099 GCF_000951035.1 Colobus angolensis palliatus
CTCTTTGTAAGTCTCTAAGGACTTGCTTTATGAATCTGGGTGCTCCAGTATTGGGTGCATATGTATTTAGGACAGTTAACTCTTCTTGTTAAATTGATTCCTTTACCATTATATAATGGCCTTCTTTGTCTCTTTTGGTCTTTGTTGGTTTGAAGTCTGTTTTATCAGAGACTAGGATTGCAACTCCTGCCTTTTTTTTGTTTTCCATTTGCTTGGTAGATCTTCCGCCATCCCTTTATTGTGAGCCTATGTGTTTCTCTGTATGTTAGATGGGTCTCCTGAATACAGCAAACTGATGGGTCTTGACTCTTTATCCAATTTGCCAGTCTGTGTCTTTTAATTGGACGATTTAGTCCATTTACATTTAAAGTTAATATCATTATGTGTGCAGTTGATCCTGTCATTATGATATTAGCTGGTTATTTTGCTCGTTAGTTGATGCAGTTTCTTCCTAGCATCCACTGTCTTTACATTTTGGCATGTTTTTCCAATGACTAGTACCAGTTGTTCCTTTGGGAATTGTAATCTAAACCCTGATTTTTCTCATTTGTTTCAATGACTCAGTATGAAAAGTTTACATAAGCTTCACACTGAGAAGCAGTGACACAGTACACACAAAACTACCAATGAAATGTAGACATAGCTACTCAAGGCAACAAGGTATTCAAATACATTTTGTTGTAGAAATTTTTCCAACAATAAATACTTTCTTTGAGTGAATATAATTACCTAATTAAGACTAAAGTAAGTTAAGAAATAATAAAAGTGTATTAAAGGGCTTTTTTATGCATCCCTCATAGCTAAAGTTTTATTATTGCTTCTGGTCTAGTGTCAGTAATTTTTCCAATAGCTATGTTTTTGCTTCATAAAATGTGATGAAGACAATATTTAATCCAATATTAAATATTTTTAATATTTAATCCACTCAATAATAAAATCCTGCTCTAAGAGAATGCAACCTTGCTAAACACTTAGAATTGTTAGAGTTTATTCAATTTAGCAAGAAAATAGATAGATGGAGATAGGTGGATATGCAGATGGTCTACTTTGTGTCTGACTCAGTCATATCCTGTAGCTACAAAAATGAATAAATCTCTGTCCTGTGTTTAAGGAGGCTGTAACCTTGTGGTATTTTGGAATTAATTTGCACAGCCCATTACTCTAAGTAAGGTTTGCATAGGACTTTATGACAGAGATAGGGGATGCTCAAAGAGTCTAAGACAACATTAATCACTAATGAGAAATATTTAGCATTACCTTGAAAATGAGTAAAAGACAGTAAAACAAAGAATGTGGACAGAGACTGAGCATAAGCAAATGCAGTAAAGCAGTTCCATATCACTGGAACATACAACTCAGTAACAGATTTGGTCAGAATTGAAACAAGGAAAAACAGGAAGAAACTATTAGGTCAAGGAGAATCTTGAATGAGGACTTGGAACTTGTACTTTAGCCTGTGGAGACTGTTGCTTCCATAGTCCCAGTGAGAAGTGATGAGCATCTACAACTGGGATGGAGAGAAGGAACAGATATTGGACATATTAAAAGACAAAATGAATCATTGATTGACTATGATGGTTAATAATAATTATTTCCATTGACTGAACATTTGCTGTGTGTCAAGTACTTTTCTTTACATGTATTATCTCATTTGATCCTCATTTCCTCCCTATGAAGTAAGACCTCTTGTTGTTCCATCTTACAAATAAGATAACTGAGGCACTGGCAGGTTTTAATGCTATGACATGAGCAGGTTTGATACTCAGGTAGTTGAAATCCAGGGATATTTTTCCCATTTATCTATGCAGTCTGGAAGAGGAGGTGGGAATAACACAAAGTATTATATTTTTATTTTGAGCAAAATGTAGATGGTATCTGAAAATGTAAAAATTGTCCACATAAATTTTATTTTATTTCTTATTTATTGACTTTTGTACATGAATAAGTTCTTTAGTGGTGATTTCTGGGATTTTGATGTATCCATCACACAAACAGTGTACACTGTACCCAATGTGTAGTCTTTCATCCCTCTCTCCATCCCACCCCTTCTCCTGAGTCCCCAGAGTCCATTGTATCATTCTTATGCCTTTGTGTACTCATAGCTTAGCTCCCACTTATGAGTGAGAACATATGATGCTTGGTTTTCCATTCCTGATTTACTTCATTTAGAAGAATGGTCTTCAATTCCATCCAGGTTGATGTGAACGTCATTATTTTGTTACATTTTATGACTAAGTAGTATTCTATGGTTGCTATAAACATTCATGTTCAAGTAGCTTTTTTGTATAATGACTTATTTTCCTCAGGGAAATAAGTCCCCTGGCATGGGACTGCTGGATAAAATGGTAACTCTACTTTTAGTTCTTTAAGGAATCTCCACACTGTTTTCCACAGTGTTTGTACCAGTTTACATTCCAACCAACAGTGTAAAAGCCTCACTTAAATTTTAAAAGAAAAGATGTATTAGTTTTCTATTGCTTCTATGGCCAATTAACCACACATTTATTGTCTTAAATCAACACATATTAAATTATCTTACATTTGTTGAGATCAGAAATCTGAAATGAGTCTTACCAGGATAAAGTCAAGGTATCAGCAGGGTTGCATTCCTTCTGGAGGCTCTAAAGTTCTGGTTACTTGACTTCTCCAGCTTCTAGAGGCAATCAACATTCATTGGCTGTGACCTGCTTCCATCTTCAGACCCAGCAATGGTTAGTTGATTCTTACATCATATCACTCTCACATTGAATTCTGTGACTCTTTTCCACTTTTAAAGGCTCTTACAATTACATTGGATCTACCTGGATCATCCAATATGATCTCTCTATTATAAGGTCAGTTGATTAGCAACTTTAATTCTATCTGCTACCTTAATTTCCCCTGCTATGTAATACAAAATATTCCCAAATTCTATGAATTAGGACATAAACACAGCTGGAGGCCTTTATTGTGCCTACCACAGATGTCTGTAATAACCTAATTGATGGTAATAACCAAGCCAACAAAAATTATTTTCAGCTCTTATTAACAAAAATATATTAACTACAAAAAGTCTTCTTACCTTCAAGTATGAGAATATGTCGGAATATTTACAGAGAATGCTGTCCAGGAAACACAGCCACTTCAAAAATTTTTGTCTTGCATAGCTCCTCTGAAATAGCTCCAGAAATAGCTGAATTATCAGAAACTACCTCATTAAGGATCATTCTCCTTACTTTTATCTCCTTTGTGAGGGGAAGTTTTTCAAGATTGTATAACGAGAGTATTGCATGGATGTTTTGTCCAAGTCTGAAAAAGAGCTGCTTCTCAGAAGATCCAACACCCCATTTATTTTTAAATAAGTTTACATTATACCTCAGTCATGACAGTTACAGTGAATTTGTCTCCTAATCCAGTCTGACATAGAAACTTCTTTGCATGATCATATTCCTCCTTCTTATTTGCTTCCTATTTATTATTGATTAATATACTCAGTGCATTATGCAGCATTTGGATTTCATACTGTTCTTTCACAGTATTCGAGTAAGAGAGCTTGTGCAGTTACAAATTTAAGGGACTGAGTTTAATGATTTTGAGCAAATAAAAAAGGATGCTGGGTAGTGAGGGAACAAATCCATCTTTAGAGACAGTCAATAATTCACATGAAGAAAGCAAAGGATTTGAAATATGTGGGGACAGAAAGTGAATCTATCTCAACTTCACCAAATAGTTGAATGCATGACTCTAAGATCAAAGAGTGTGTTACAAGAGGGGGATGAGGCTAAAAGTCTAGAATTAGCACATCAGAATCACAGTGGGGTTACTGTGGGACTCATTTCACTGTTATCCTCAAGGAGCTGACATTTATACCGGGACTGTCATGGTATTGAAGAGGTAGATACAGATGAGATAACCACATGACACACAGGATCTAAATACACAGCCAGATAAAACAAATATGTGGTAATGTATCTACAAAATTGCATATAAAATATTAAGCAGAAGAAATGACCATATGCACATACATATTAATGTCTTATGATATCCCTACTCTTTATCTGAAAGAGCGTGTCTTTATGGAAATAACTTAATAACTTGCACAATAATATCTACCTCTCAAAGTCAATTATTGAGATATACTTTAAATAGCAGATGCATTTTTTCCATTACAACTTTCTCTCAAGTTGAAAGAGAAACATTATATAATATCTATTTTAAGCTTGAATTCATCTTTAATAATTCAATAATTATTTATTGATCATCTTTGTATGTGTGGCTACAATTCCAAAGATCCCAAATAAAAAATTGCCTAGTGGGTTTTAATAACCTGCAGGATTCTTATAAATTTCCAATGAAGGAATCTAATTAACTAAGGCTATCAATTAGATTTATTGTTTTCTTAAATAAAATTCTAACCTCAGTGCCTAGAATCACTCTACTCTAAAAAAGTTTGCCATCAACCTTTTAAGAAGAAAAATAATTTGAGTTTCTGAATTGTTTTCAGAAAGTTTTGATGCTTCAATTCTATCATCCATCTATGTTTTCCAAAGTGTGAGCCAGGGATGGCAGGTGGTCGTGAAGTTCTCCACTGTGTTGCTCAGCAAGCTTTTATGTGTATTAATGATGAAATCATCCCAATGGCTAAACTTTGATCTTTGGTATAGATTCATATTTGTTTTCTGCTATAGTTTGAATGCAGCCTCCAAATTTCACATGTTGGAAACTTAATCTACAAATTTATATATTCAAGACATTTGGAGGTGGGGTCCTTAGGCGGTAATAGAAATTAGATAAGGTCATCACGATGGGGATACCAAGATGGAACTGGTGGCTCTGTAAGAAGAAGAGAGACAGAAGTTGGTATGCTCTTTCCTTCTTGTCATGCGATGCCTTCTGCTTTGTTACGATATAGCAGGAAAGCCCTCATCAGATGCCACAGTAATGTTCTTGAACTTCCCAGACTTCAGAACTGCAAAAACTGAATGTATTTCCTTTATAAATTATCCTGTCTCAGACATTTGGTTATAGTAACAGAAAATGGACTTCTTATATACTTCATTGGCATCTTATTAAAATACAATGAGCCTCTTCACCCATTTGTAAGGAAAAGGTAGAGGATGAGGGGCTCAGAGCCAGGTTTGCACCTCAGGGCTGGCATCTCCCACCTATAGATCAAGCTATGTCTTCCTGTGAGCATGTTTTAAAATGAAGCTGAGTGGTGGGTGCTAAGGGTGGATGACACCTTTTATGATGATTGTAAATATTAAAGGATTAAAGGAATGCCAAATTCTCCATAAAATAAACAAAACCCAAACTGCATGCTATTATTGCCATCATTTTTTAAGAGGTTTTTTTAATTCAGTGACAAATGTGTGAGGATATCAAGTAATCAATAGGCATTTTGAGAAACATTTTGAACTCAATACACTAAAAAATTTTAAAATTTTAAAGTTTAAACAGCTGATTGTTCCATTCAGAATTAAGATTTTGTATACAATATAAGGTAGGAGATTCTGAGCTTTTGTAATCTTTTCTTAATCTCTCTTGCATTTCTTTTTTTTCTCTCTTTTTTTTTGACAGAGTTTTTCTCTGTTGCACAGACTGGAGTGCAGTGGTGTAATCTAGGCTCAATGCAACCTCTGCATCCCAAATTCAAGTGATTCCCATGCCTCAGGTCTCTAGAGTATCTGAGATTACAGGCATGTACCACCATACCCAGCTAATTTTTGTATTATTTAGTAGAGACGGGGTTTCAGCATGTTGGCCAGGCAGGTGTTATATTTCAATAACTTACTCTTCTTTAGTGTACAGGACACTGTTTTGTTATGTGCATTTCTCAAGACAAATATCTAGACTGTTATAATTCTAGCGAAGTAATTTGGGAGTTATTTCTGATGATTAATTCTTCTTTCTTGATACCCATGTAAAAATTGTTACAAAGGTAAGCTTCATCATGGAAACTGGGGCAAAAAAATCACCAGATTTTAACATTTTATAAACCATATAAGTTGGAAATATTTGCTAAATTAAAAAATCTACTTTGCTTAGCAATGTTCATAATCTGTTTTTCTTCAATAACGTACAGTCTCATTGATGCAGTTTCAATTGCATATTTTCCTATGCTTTTCTAGTTAGTCTTCTTTATCCAGAAATTTAGAAAATCCAAATGTGTATGCTAAAACCCTAGTTAAATAACTACTTATATTTTACTATTTAAATTTAACAATTAGACATTCATAGTTTTAAACAGTTGTAAAGGGCACAACCTCTGAAATATTGTAAATCTGAGCATTTTAGAAAAATCTGTCTAGTCATTATTTTACTATAATAAATGGAATGTAAATATCATGCTGATTTGATATGCAATGTTATGTACTTAAAGGGATACATAAAAAAACATATTCAATAACTGGAGAATTAATACCATTCTATTTTCTCTTTAAAATAATATTTTAATTATATTTTCACCAGAGAATTCAATCCTAATTTATATATCTAATGATCAACAGTTTTAATGACCATGTTATAGTTATAGATATAAACATTATATATTTAACCATATATCAAATATATAAAGTATATAATTATTAAATATGTAAGTTAAAATTAGTTTTTAAAAACAACCTCTGACCTTAACATTCTGTGTCTTAATTTTTCTTTCAGATTGAGTGATCATTAGGATTATTAGTATATGTTTTATCACAAGATTACAAGCACATTTTAAACTTTGAAAACAGTAATTTAGCATAAAGTAAAATTTTATTGAAAATTTGTTTATTAAGGAAATGAATGATTCTTTCTCTGAGCTAGATCCCGTATCCGATGAAGAATATTACTTGTGATCATAAGGAGACAGGCTTTAACACCAATCTATTCCTATTTAAAAAAATTAACCACTGAGAAACCTGTTCACATAAATAACTAGATGGGATTTGAAGAAAATTTTGTAATAACAATATAACACAACTCTGAATTCTTTTGGAGTTATATGCCAAAAATTTCAGTAATCCCCATCATCAAAGATTATATTTAATGATCTATAAGTTGACAACAGAATTGAGTTCTCTTATAATTAGATTGAAAGAAAATAATTAGAAACCACTGTACTTGCAGAAGGATTTATTTTCTAGTCATTATTGACATTTACCTTCTCAAAATCTACATCAATGTTTTTAATTCTCTTTTTGTATTTGGCACTGTGGAGGATTTCACATGCTGGAGACAATGCACAATTGTCAGATTCACAATGAGTGAGGTCAGGCTTTCCTTTTGTGAAATAGAAGAAGCCACAGTATTGGAAGAGATGTGATCAACAACAATAACAGAACAGGAAGATCTAAGTACATTCTCAGGCAGATCACTTTTATAAATGGCACTTGTGTTTTTTGGGAAATTTTCTCTCTTAGAACTCTCTGAGCCCCCACACTTCCTTGGAAAAATATTCGTGTGTCCCTAGAGATATGTATATCTTGTTTGCAAAGCTGATATCCTAGGATAGTTACCAAAAAATTAAGATGTTGCCTCACCCCTGTAATCCCAGCACTTTGAGAGGCTGAGACAGGAGAATCCCTTGAGTTCTGGAGTTTGAGATCAGCCTGGGTAACTCGGGGAGACCCCATCTTTACGTAAAATTTAAAAATTAGATATGGTTGTCCTTGCCTGTGGTCCCAGCTACTCAGGAGACTGAGATGAGAGGATCCCTTAAGCCAGGGAGGTTGAGGCTGCAGTGAGCACTGATTATGCCATTGCGCTCCAGCCTGGGTGACAGAGGAAGACTCTGTCTCAAAAAAAAAAAAAAAAAAAATGAAACAAACAAAAAAACAAAAAGTCTGAAACTTAACTTCAGAGATTGTAACTCCATAGACCTATTATGGAGCCAGGAATCTCCTCTTTTTTTAAAACAAATTTGCTCTAGATTATTCTGAGGAAAGTTATCCATAAGCTGCTTTCTGGAAAACATTTGAATAAAGAAAGGAAATGTTTACATAATAATGACAACTAACAGTTATTGATTACTTACTTGGTTCCAAAAACTATTATGTTGAAAGTGTTTATTCATGACATCCTCATAACACTTTATAATGTGGGCATTATTATTATTTCTATTTTACTTTTGGGGAAATTGAGTTACCGAGGAGTTTAATCACTTGTGTAAGATCGTACAGAATAGAGAAATCAGAGGGAACATGAGAAAATATGATTGGAGAAGAGTCAAGTCTTGGATAGCCTGGAATTTCAGGCTGAGAAATAAAGATGTTGTTGAGAAGGCCATAGTAATCTATGGAATTATTTAATAAATCACATGCTCAATTTATAATTCTATAATTATAAATTAGGTCTTGGGTAGAGCCTAAAATTCTGTATTTCTAACAAGTTCTCCGGTAATTTTAAAATGCTGGTTCATGGGTCATGGTTTAAGTGGCAAGAAACCAGGATTGTGTGGTTCAATATGGCAAACACTAACCACATGTGGTTTTTAAATTTAAATTTAAAATAATTAAGATTAAATAAAATTAAATTTTTGGTTTTTAGTTACAGGAGCCACATACAAAGAGTACAATAGCTACAGCAGAGATATATAGAATATTTCTGCCACTGAAGAAAGTAATAGCAGACAGTGTTGCGTTAGAAGAATATTGAAATAGTTTAGGGAGAAAAAACATTGAAACATTGATCAAAGGGAACAGCAACAGGAACAAATATTGATAGAAGATAAACAGACTCAAGACTGTTGTTTATGGGAGAAAGTGAGGAAGCAATGCTGACTCCCAGGTTTTTGAACTACATAGAAAAAATAGGAAACAACATAGAAGAAGCAAGTTAGGAGCTAATGAATTCTATCTGAAATATATTGAATATCAGTGCCTGCAAAACATCCAGGTTTATGGGTACATTGGAGTTCATTATTTGGTATACATTTAGGAGACAGAGTTTCTTGAGTTTAAAATATATTAATTTGAACATTGTCATTTAATTAATAACTATTACATTGAGAATTCATGGACTTATTAAGAAGCCATTATGATAAAATATTTGGGTCTTCCTTTGCTGCCAGGGTAGTGGAGGGCAGGGAATGAACACATTACAAAATTTTTGTATTGAGGTAAGGTTCACATAAGATACAATTAGCCATTGTGTAGTGTTTAGTTCAGTGGCATTTAGTGAATTCACCATGTTTTGCAATCACCACCGCTCTCTAATTTCGTAACTTTTATATCACACAAGAACACCTTACACTCATCAAGTAATCAGTCTCACTTCCCCCTCTTCATAGTACCTGTTGATCACTATACTGCTTTCTGTCTTTATGGACTTGCTTACTTTACATATTTCATATAAATGAAATCTTAAAGTATTTCACTTTCATTGAACACGTTTTTGAGGTTCATCCCAGTTGTAGCATGTATCAGTAAGTGTTCTCTTTTTTTCTTTATTTCTTCTAAACAAAAATGTGATGCATGTGCAGAACGTGCAGGTTTGTTACATAGGTGGTGTGCCATAGTGGTTTGCTGAACCTCACTTCCCACTTCCTAGCAGGTGCTGCTGTGTGTTTCCCTTTCTGTGTCCACGTGGTCTCACGTTCAACTCCCACTTAGGAGTGAGAACATGTGGTGTTTGGTTTTCTGTTCCTGTGTTAGTTGGCTGAGGATAATGGCTGCCAGCTTCATCCATGTGCCTACAAAGGACATAATCTCATTTCTTTTTATGGCTGCATAGTATTCGATGGTGTATGTCTACCACATTTTCTTTTCTCAGCCTATCATTGATGGGCATTAGGGTTGGTTCAGTGTCTTTGCTATTGTAAATAGTGCTGCAGTAAACACGCATGTGCATGTGTCTTTATAGTAGAATGATTTATATTCCTCTGAGTATATACCCAGTAAAGGGATTGCTGGGTCAAATGGTATTTCTGGTTCTAGATCCTTGAGGAATCGCCCCTCTGTCTTCCACAATAGTTGACCTAACTTACATTCCCACCAACAGTGTAAAGGTGTTTCTATTTCTCCAAAGCCTCCCCAACATCTATTGCTTCCTGACTTTTTAATAATGGCCATTCTGACTGGCATTAGATGGTGTCTCATTGTGGTTTTGATTTGCATTTCTCTGCTGATCAATGATGTTGAGCTTTCTTTCATAAGTTTGTTGGTTGAGTATTTGTCTTCTTTTGAGAAGTGTCTGTTCATATCCTTTACCTCCCCAGCCACCCCCCCTTTTTTTTTTCTGAGAGGGAGCTTCACTCTTGTTGCCCAGGCTGTAGTGCAATGGTTCAATCTTGGCTCATGGAAAACTCCGCCTCTTGGGTTCAAGTGATTCTCCTTCTTCAGCCTCCCTAGTAGCTGGGATTACAGGCATGCACCACCATACCCTACTAATTTTGTATTTTTAGTAGAGACGGGGTTTCTCCATGTTGGTCAGGTTGTTCCTTTACCCACTTTTTATTATTGTAAATATGTTTAAGTTCATTGTAAATTCTGGACATTAGACCTTTGTCAGATTGCAAAAATTTGCTCCCTTTCTGTAGGTTGCCCATTCACTCTGATGCTAGTTTCTTTTGCTATACAGAAGCTCTTTAGTTTAATTAGATTCCATTTGTCAACTCTGGCTTTCCTTGCAATTGCTTTTGGCCTTTTTGTCGTGAAATCTTTATCTATGCCTATGTCCTAAATGGTATTGCTTAGGTTTTCATCTAGGGTTTTTATGGTTTGGGGTTTTACATTTAAGCCTTTAATCCATCTTGAGTTAATTTTTGTATAAGGCCTAAGGAAGGGGTCCAGTTTCAGTTTTCAACATATGGCTTGCCAGCTTTCCCAGCACCATTTACTGAATGGGAGATCCTTTTCCCATTGCTTATTTTTGTTAGGATTGTTGAAGATCAGATGGTTGTAGATGTGTGGTGTTATTTCTGAGGATTTTTTTCTGCTCCATTCATCTATATATCTGTTTTGGTATGAGTACCATGCTGTTTTGGTTACTGTACCCTTGTAGTATATTTGGAAGTCAGGTTGCACGATGCTTCCTGCTTTGTTCTTTCTGTGTAGGATTGTCTTAGCTACATGGGGTCTTCTTTGATTTCATATGAAATTTAAAAGTTTTTTTCTAATTCTGTGAAGAGTGTCAATGGTAGTTTGATGGGAATAGCATTGAATCTATAAATTACTTTGGCAATATGGCCATTTTCACAATATTGATTCTTCCTATCCATGAGAATGGAATGTTTTCCCATTTGTTTCTGCCATCTCTTATTTTCTTGAGCAGTGGTTTGTAGTTCTCCTTGAAGAGGTCCTTCACATCTTTTGTTAGTTTTATTCCTAGGTATTTTATTCTCTTTGTAGCAACTGTGAATGGGAGTTCATTTACGATTGGGCTCTCTGCTTGCCTACTGTTAGTGTAAAGGAATGCTTGTGATTTTTGCACATTTATTTTGTGTCCTGAGATTTTGCTGAAGTTGCTTATCAGTTCAAGAAGGTTTTGGGCTGAGATGATGGGGTTTTCTAAATATAAAATCATGTCATCTGCAAACAGAGACAATTTGACTTCCTCTTTTCCTATTTGAATACTTTTTATTTCTTTCTCTTGCCTGATTGCCTCGGCCAGAACTTTCAATATTACACTGCATAGGAGTGGTTAGAGAGAACATCCTTGTCTTGCACAGGTGTTCGAAGGGAGTGCTTCCAGGTTTTCCCCATTCAATGTGATATTGACTGTGGGTTTGTCATAAATAGCTCTTATTATTTTGAGACATGTTCTTCTTTTCTGAGGCAGAGTCTCGCTCTGTCACCCAGGCTGGAGTGCAGTGGCACCATCTCAGCTCACTGCAACCTCCGCCTCCCGGGTTCAAGTGTTTCTCCTACCTCAGCCTCCCGAGTAGCTGAGATTACAGGCATCCACCACAATGGCTGGCTCATTGTTTTGTATTTTTAGTAGAGACAGGGTTTCACCATGTTGGCCAGTCTGGTCTCAAACTCCTGACATCAGGTGATCTGTCCACCTCAGCCTCCCAAACTGCTGGGATTGCAGAAGTGAGTCACCGCACCTGGCCTCTTTTGAGATATGTTCTATACCCAGTTAATTGAGAGTTTTTAACATGAAGGGATGCTGAATTTTATCAAAGGCCTTTTCTGCATCTATTGAGATAATCGTGTGGTTTTTTTCTTTGGTTCTGTTTATGTGATGGATTATATCTATTGATTTGTGTATGTTGAGCTAGCCTTGCATCTCCAGGATGAAACCGACTTGATCGTTGTAGATAAGTTTTTTGATGTGCTGTTAGATCCAGTTTGCCAGTATTTTATTGAGGATTGCATGGATGTTCATCCAGGATATTGGCCTGAAGTTTTCTTGTTCTGTTGTGTCTCTTGCCAGTTTTGGTA
The DNA here is from genome assembly GCF_000951035.1 of Colobus angolensis palliatus. Taxonomy (NCBI): domain Eukaryota; kingdom Metazoa; phylum Chordata; class Mammalia; order Primates; family Cercopithecidae; genus Colobus; species Colobus angolensis. The sequence goes on from NW_012120376.1 coordinate 4,289,309, forward strand.
TTAGAATGATGCTGGTCTCATAAAATGAGTCAGGGAGGAGTTCCTCCTTTTCAATTGTTTGGAATAGTTTCAGAAGGAATGCCACCAGCTCCTCTTTGTATTTCTGGTAGAATTCGGCTGGGAATCTGTCTGGTCCTGGGCTTCTGTTAATTGGTAGGCTATTAATTACTGTCTCAATTTCAGAACTTTTTATTGGTTTATTCAGGAATTCAACTTCTTCCTGGTTTAATCTTTGTAGGGTGTATGCATCCAATAATTTATCCATTTCTTGTAGATTTTCTAGCTTATTTACATAGAGTTGTTTATAGAATTCTCTGATGGTAACTTGTATCTGTGGCGTCAGTGGTGATATCCCTTTTTTTTTTATTGTGTTTATTTGATTTTTCTCTTTCTTCTTTGTCTAGCTATTTTGTTAATTTTTTCGAAAAACCAGCTCCTGGATTTGTTGGTTTTTTGGAGAGTTTTACATGTCTCGATATCCTTCAATTCTTCTCTGATCTTAGTTTTTTCTTGTCTTCTACTAACTTTTAAATTTGTCTGTACTTGCCTTTCTAGCTATTTTAATTGTGATGTTAGGGTATCAATTTCAGATCTTTCTGGCTTTTGTTTGTTTGTTTCACTATGGAGGCACTTAGTGCTATAAATTTCCTTCTTAATACTGCTTTAGCTGTGACCCAGAGATTCTGGTATGTTGTCTCTTTGTTCTCAATGGTTTCAAAGAACTTCTTGATTTCTGTCTTAATTTCATTATTTAACCAAGGGTCATTGAAAAGCAGGTTGTTCTATTTCCATGAGATTGTGTTGTTTTGAGTGAGTTTGTTAATCCTGAGTTCTAATTTTATTGCACTGTGACCTGAGAGACTGTTACAATTTCAGTTCTTTTGCATTTGCTGAGAAGTGTTTTACTTCCAATTATGTGGTTGATTGTAGAATAAGTACCATATGGCACTGAGAAGAATGTATATTCTGTTGATCTTGGGTAGAGAGCTCTGTAGACGTCTACTAGGTCCACTTGATCCAGAACTGGGTTCAAGTTCTGAACCTTATTAATTTTCTATCTCATTGATATGTCTAATAGTGGGGTGTTAAAGTCTCCCAGTATTATTGTATGGGAGTCTAAGTCTCTTTGTAGGTCTCTAAGAACTTGTTTTATGAATCTGGGTGTCCCAATATTGGGTGTATATGTTTTCAGAATAGTTAGCTCTTCTAGTTTAATTTTTCCCTTTACCATTATATAATGCCCTCTTCATCTTTTTTTTTTTTGATCTTTGTTGGTTTAAAGTCTGTTTTGTCAGAGACTAGGATGGCAACCCCTCCTTTTTTTTTCTTTCCATTTGCTTGGTAAATTTTCCTCCATCTCTTTATTTTATTTTGAGCCTGTGTGTGTCTCTGCACATGAGATGGGTCCCCTGAATACAGAACACCAACGGGTCTTGAATTCTTATCCAATTTGCCAGTCTGTGTCTTTTAATTGGGGCATTTAGTCCATTTACATTTAAGGTAAGTATTGTTATATGTGAATTTGATCCTGCCTTCATGATGCTATTTGGTTATTTTGCACACTAGTTGATGCAGTTTCTTCATACTGTCATTGGTCTTTATATTGTGGTGTGGGTTTGCAGTGGCTGGTACTGATTTTTCCTTTTCATAGTTAGTTCTTCTTTCAGGAACTCTTGCAGGGCAGGTCTGGTGGTAATGAAATCCCTCAGCATCTGCTTGTCTGGAAAGGACTTTATTTCTCCTTTGCTTATGAAGCTCAGCTTGGCTGGATATGAAATTCTGGACTGAAAATTCTTTTCTTCAATAATGTTGAATATTGGCCCCCAACCTCTTCTGGCTTGTAGAGTTCCAGCTGAGATGTCTGCTATTCATCTGATGGGCTTCCCTTTGTAGGAGACTTGGCCTGTCTCTCTGGCTTCCCTGAACAGTTTTCCCTTCATTTTGACCTTGGAGAATCAGGTGACTATGTGTCTTGGTTCAATCTTCTTGTAGAATATCTTAATGGTGTTCTCTCTATTTCCTGAATTTGCTTATTGGCCTGTCTTGCTACATTGGGGAAGTTCTCATGGATAATATTCTGAAGTGTGTTTTCCAGCTTGTTTCCATTGTTCGCATCTCCTTCTGGTACTCCAATCAGTCATAAGTTTGGTTTTGTTATGAAGTCCCATCTTTCTTGGAGGCTTTGTTCACTCCTTTTCATTCTTTTTTCTCTATTCTAGCCTGCATGTCTTATTTCAGTAAGGTGGTCTTCAAACTCTGGTATTCTTTCTTCTACTTGGTCTATTTGGATGTTGATACTTGTTTATGCTTCACAAAGTTCTCATGCTGTGCTTTTCAGTTCCAACAGGTTATTTATGTTCCTTTCTAAACTGGTTATTCTAGTTAGCAATTCCTCTAACCTTTTATCAAGATTCTTATTTTCTTTGCATTGGGTTAAAACATACTTCTTTAGCTCATTGTAGTTTTTTATAACCCATCTTCTGAAGCCTACTGACTGAAGTATCTCTCAATTCATCCATTTGATCCTCCGTCTAGTTTTGTGTCCTTGATGGAGAGATGTTGTGATCATTTGAAAGAGATAAGGCACTCTGGCCTTTGGGTTTTCAGCATTTTCTCATTGATTTTTTTCTCATCTTGATGAGCTTGTCTAGTTTCAGTCTTTGAGGCTGCTGACCCTTTGATGGAGTTTTTGTGTGGGCTCTTTTATTCTTGTTGTTGTTGATGCTGTTGTTGTCACTTTCTGCTTGTTTTTCTTTCAATAGTCAGGTCCCTCTTCTGCAGGGCTGCTGCAGTTTTCTGGGGGTTCACTTCAGGTCCTATTCATCTGATTTACTCCCATGCCTGGAGATGTCACTCAAAGAACCTGGAAAGCAGCAAAGTTGGGTTCCTGCTCCTTCTTCTGGGACCTCTGACCTGGGCGGGCACCAACCTATTGTGGGATTCAGGAGGATGAAAGAGACCTCAGCTTGAAACAGGATAATCTTTATTGAGTGCACTCGGACCCAGCTCACATCTAAAAGACTGAGCCTAGAACAAAGACAGCACTTGACTTTTATACATACTTCACAAAAGTGAACGGGCTAGGTTGAAGCAAGCTTACAGTGGAATGAAAGTAGGGATACAGAGGGAGGGAGTGCTGGGAGAGTCTCCAGAGCACGTTAGATAACATTATCAAGACTTTTCCTGAGTCTGGGCTGTGCCTATTGCTGCCTCTAGGACAAGTCAGCCTAATACAGGAAAACTTAATTTTTTCTTTTTAAATTTTTTTTTTCTAATTTCCCACCTCAAATCTGATCCCAGTAGAATTTCTCCTATATTGGGTACCTGACAACCCCTGTTGGAGGGTCTCACCAAGTTGGGTGGTGTGGGGAACAAGACTCATTTAATGAAGCACTTTGTCCCTTGGCAGAGAGGGTGTGTTTTGCTGGGGGGAAACCCACTCATCTGGGTTGCCCAGATTCCTCAGAACTACCAGGAGAAGAGGATAAGTCTGCTGGCCCACAGAAACTGTGGCCAGCCCTCCCCCTAGGGACTCAGGCCCAGGGAGATCTGAATTCTGTCCCTGAGCCTCTGGCTGGAGTTACTGGAGATCCTGCAGGAAAGCCTCACCCACTGCAGAAGGATGGGTCAGGTGTAGATTTGAAGAGGCATTCTGGTCACATACTGCCACAGCTAGTGTGGTGTTGGGCTGTGGGGAGAGTCTTGGGACCAAGTCATCCAGCTTCTCTGGCTCCAGCAAGGGAAAAGCACAGCTCGTAACTATAGAAATGGGTGCCAGGGAGCTTAGCATGTTAGGCAGTTGCAAGTCCCAGTGCTTGCTGCTGCCCTTCCCTCAAAAAGTTCAAAAGGCTTAGAAAGCAGGCAGCTGCAGCTAGTGCTGGTTGCCCCTTCCTCTAAGGAGTTCAGTAGGTTTAACAGATTCCAGTTGAGAGATTGTAAGAATCTGTGCCTTCTGGGACGCTAGGCCCCAGTGGCATGAGTTTGCTAGTGGGGTCTTCCAATCTGTGGGTTTCACAGTTCCATGGAAAAAGCAGTTTCCCTGGCTGGGTAGCATACTCACTCACCGCCTCTCTTGGCTGGAGAGGAGGGGTTCCCCTTCCCCATGTGGCTCTCCAGTGGACTGCTGCACCATACTGCTTTTGCTTCTCTCCAACAGGTCACACCAGTCTTCTAGTCAATTTTGATGAGAGAACCTCGATAGCTTGGTTGCCAGTGAAGGATTCACATGCTTATTATGTTTTTTTTCAATGGGCACCTCTGAATACCAGTGCTTCTAGTTGGCCTTTCTGGCCCTACTCCCTCAATTCATTATTTTTAATGGATAAATAATACTTCATTATATGTCTGTACCACAATTTGTTTTCGCATTAAAGCTCTAAGGATTCATGGGTCTTCCCCCTTCAAAGATGATTCATTAACTCCCCAACAGTCAATGCAAGGGCTTTCAGGGGCTCATTATTCACAGATTATGGATCCAAGCATAACTGTCACCATAGGTAAGCTCAGATAGTGTAACTATAGCAGGACAAGCCACAGACAAAACCCCTCAGACACCGAGTTAAAGAAGGAAGGGCTTTATTTGACAGGGAGCATCAGTAAGACTCAAGTCTCAAAAACTGCACTCCCTGAATGAGCAATTCCTGTCCCTCTTAAGGGCTTAGAACTCTAAGGGGCTATGCGTGAGAGGGTAGTGATCAATTGAGCAAGCAGGGGGTACATGACTGGGGGCTGCATGCACCGGTAGTTAGAATGGAACAGAACAGGACAGGGATTTTCACAGTGCTTTTCCATACAATGTCTGTAATCTACAGATAACATAACCCATTAGATCAGGGGTTGATCTTTAACTACAAGGCCCAGGGTGTGGCACTGGGCTGTCTTCCTGTAGATTTTATTTCTGCCTTTTAATTTGTACTTCTTTTTTTCTTGGAGGCAAAAATTGGGTATAAGACAACATGAGGAGTGGTCTCCTCCCTTATTCCAATGACAGTGAAAGAAGCAGCCAAGGGCAGAATGCTGGAAGACACTATTATATAAGACAGTGGAAGAGAAGAGAAACATAAATAGATACTAAAAGGATTGTTTAGAGAGAGAGAATGAGATAGTCAATGCAGGACTTAAAAAAAGGAATAAAATGAACCATAGTGTCACATGCTAGAGTGGTAAAGAAAGAAAAAAGCACAAAATTTCGCACTGAATTTAGCAAAAAAAGAGATTGTTATTGAAAATTATTTCATTGGAGTCATAAAGATAGAGGCTATATGGATAAAGATAGAAGCTAGACTGCAGTAGTTTGGCGGATAAATGGAGGCAAGAAGAAAATGTGGAGAGTGGAGAAAACTCTTTCAAGAGACAACTGTGAAGCAGAAAGAGGCTTGTTGCTTTGTTGCTGAAGGAAGCTGATGATGTAAAAGCATTTTTGAAGACATGATCATAGAGCAATTTTGTATTTTTAAGAAAAAATATATGAAGAGATTAATGATAAGGAGGAAAAAGTTGATGAATAAACAACTCAAGAAAATAGAAAGGCAGAAACTTCAGGGATCAGCAGAGGAAATAGCCGTAGATGGAAGGAGACATCTTCGTTCCACTGAAACTGGAAGGGGAATAGCTAAGAACTGAAAGACTGACATACTTACTGAAGAGGATAATAAGCATGAGGCTGAGGGCATTTCCACCCAACAGACTCAAATGTCTTTTTACAATAAAAAATGTATGCAGATATACGGAGGGCTGGGGAGAAAAAGCAGACAACATGAGTTCTTGTGGGAAATGGAATATGGAAGGACTATGGATTTGTTACAGGGTTATCAGGCAGTATAGATAAGACAGACAATAACAGAAAATACAAAACTGTAGTCATGCCAATTACATAGTTGCAGTAATTTTACTCAGTAAATATCAAAACCTCCATTGCCTAAAGAAGGCAGACAGCTGTATTAATCCAGGGTTGTGGTTTTACAAAGAAGGTATGATAGGGAAGAGATCAAAAACTTGGAGGGTAATGATAAAATAATAGTTGAAAAAGGAAACCTTTGGGTCTAGACTACGAAAAGTTTTAAAAGGCAGGAAAGGAGAAAAATTGGAGATGAATAAAGGGTGTAATGAACTAAGAATGTTAAAATATTGAGAGACTTAAAGGCATAGAATAAAGTTGAAGATTTTGAGTCGGACTCCTCTTACATATTGTCAGTATCCAAGGTTTGAGTGTCTCAGTATTCAAGATTTCAATATAAAATCCCAAAGTAAAGTAGAAATAAAAAACCAATAGAACTGAAAGAGTGCAAGACTCAAAGTGGGGAGGAGTTAGCTACTGAATTAATCTAAGATGAGGATAAGACTTGGATGAAAATAAAAGATACCTGGTGCTAAAATTTTGCTTAATAGTTGTCAGTAGGTCGGTAGACAACAGTTATTAAAAGGAATAGAAGATGATAGCTCTACATTACATAATCCTCAAGGGATCAGTGATTTCTGCAAGAATTTGTAAAATACACCTCATGCATAAAAGGTGGCAGTCAGGTGCTATGATAATGATAAACCAGAGCTATAAGAAACAACAGAATTGAAAAATATGCTTTGAGTCAACCATTTAACAGTTTTGTTGCTTGCTTAGTCTTTACTGGTAACTCCTGAGGACTCAAGGAATCAATATGGATATTTCAGTAGTCTTCAACCAGCGGTAATACTTAACAGAGGGGTATTCATAGAAAATATTGAGGTACTTACAGAAGACTAGAAACATAAAGCAGAAATGTGTGCTTTCTGGGAAAATAAAAACAATAATTTTAAAAAGTAGCTTTTCTCCTTTTCTTCATTTTGATAGCACCAGATTTCTTGTTAAGGTGATTTGTGGTAATTAGATGTGAAAGGCTGTAATAAAATATAGTCTGTCTTAAAAATGGACAAGACTGTCATATCATAGAAAAAAGAAATAAAAATTACTAGTATTTTAAAAAATATTAAAATACTATAGGAACAGAGAGTGGGAGTGCTCATCAAATCTTAATGTAGGGAAGATGAGAATGTTACATGTAGGAGGTACCATTTATGTTGAGTCTCATGCAATGCGTTTTCTAGCTTTAGAAAGGGGGAGCAGACCACATAGGTGATTGTGAGAATCATGAGGTCAGAAAAGTAGCCTGAAGCCATGTTTTGGAGAACAGTGCATAAATGCTGTTTCTACTCATCCCTAGAAAAAGTTCTGGGAAGTGAAGGTGGAGATTGAAAGATGTTAACCAAGGAAACATGGAATAATGAAGTTCATCTTTGAACATGTGAATCTTATCAGTGGCTGTGAAGAATTGGCTTTTGTGGGGAGACTGGAGTGAAAACATGTTAAAAGGTTATTAAAATTGTTTAGACAAGAGCTAATAAAAGCCAAAATAAAGCAGAATCTATGGGATGCAGAAGAGTGTGAGAATTTGGGAGAGATGGGATATATGGTATAGATGCTTTGAGTAGGAAAAAGAGTCAAGAATTCCAAATTCTTTAACATGAACAACTAAACAGATCTATGGTGGTGACATTGACCAAGGTAAGATTGTCCAGAGAAGAAATAAATTCCTTTTTCTTTTTTTTTTTTTTTTTTGGAGACGGAGTCTCACCCCGTCACCCAGGCTGGAGTGCAGTGGCCCAATCTGGGCTCACTGAAAGCTCCGCCTCCTGGGTTCACCCCATTCTCCTGCCTCAGCCTCCCCAGTAGCTGGGACTACAGGCTCCCGCCACCACGCACGGCTAATTTTTTGTATTTTTAGTAGAGGCGGGGTTTCACTGTGTTAGTCAGGATGGTCTCGATCTCCTGACCTCGTGATCCACCCCCCTCGGCCTCTCAGAGTGCTAGAATTACAGGCATGAGACACTGCACCCAGCCAGAGAAGAAATAAATTCTTAAGGCCAGAGTACCATATGCTAAATCAACCACGTGTATAAAGTAAAACATTATCAACGTAAGAAATCCTCTCTCTCTCTCAATCTCTCTCTCTCTCTCTCTCTATATATATATATATATTTTTGCTGCACACTTAAACAATTGATTATTCCACCTGAAATTTAAGATCAGATTGCTGACTTGCTGAGAGCTCATGCTTCTGTTTTTCAGTTTTCAAAGACATTATGCTGCAAATGAAGTGAGCCATTCTGTAGCTCACTTTTCACACAACATAAGTCAGAAATTGCACAGTCTGTCAGTGGAGCTCTGGAAAATATGGATAAAAAGAGTTCTTCCTTCTTTTTTCCTCCTCCCTCTTTGTCTGCTTAAGGCATGAAGACTGATCAGACGTGTACAGCAGCAACTGCCAAGGTCTTACTCACTGCACTGTGGGGGTGATTGTTGTATATCTCCAACAAAAGCAAAATGGCAGCATTTAAATGAACTGACACATCAGATATCTCCAGCTGGTCTTTAAAAGTAATACATTAATCAGGGGATAAACAAGGTATTGTCACCCTGACAAAATTTTAGAAGACTGCATCAGAGAAATCTTCTGAAATTACTCCTCTTGAATACAAACCAGGGCCTGACATTTTCCAAAAAGAACAACATAGCTCAAAAATCTTTAGCTGTTTCTTTTCTAATCTTTCTAAAGAAAGAAAACTTTCTTGATTAGTGACCTGATTCTGTAGAATATTTTAGTATCTGAGCCTCCCTTGAAATAAGTGTGTTAGGTAAGATCTGAAGGCACTTTTTCCTCCAGCAGTGACTTTTATGTTGATGAATTTTTTAGAGCTTCCTTTAAACACATTCCTTTCTTCTATTTTTTAACAATATTTTACTTTGAGTTCTCCTTACATCGTACTTAAGTTATAGTTTGCTAAATCGTTTTTTGACTGCATTCTTTCCTCATTCTTTCCTGCAAAACAGGAACAGATTTAGTTTTGTATATGTCACTTGACCATCAAAAATAAACCTAGAAGACTCTGCCTTCCTCTAAGCTACATTCTCATCCTTTGTTTGGTCTTAGGATTCTCTGAAATTGATTACTACACTGACTCCCAAACTTCATCATCCACTGCCCTCTGCACACAGCCTCTTCTCTAGCTAAGAATCACTGTGCTTTCCTATTCCTACGTTTTGCATTCCTACCTGTTTTAAAATTCAGTTCAGTTGCTATCTCTTATCTCTTTGATGATTTCATTCCTATTATTCTCCTGAAATTACCTTTGCCTTTACTATCATTTATTGTGTATATATTATATTTCAAACATTTTTCCTTTGTGAAAGAAATGTTTCTCCTTTGAACCACTGTTTGTAAATGGAGTTTATAGTGCCAGGTGGAAGAGTAAACACTTTGAGAGTGGGCTTTTGACATTTTTTTAAAGAAGCCGAGTGTGGGAAATATTCAGGGAAAAAGGAGGGCTTAACCGATTAGCTGAAGTTTGTATTTGACCTAGAAAACGAAGGAGAGCTTCAAGAAGAGCTCCTTGTGAGCTTGGAGTGTGCAAAGAACTCTTGATATTTATTTTGTTAAATATCTTCATCTCTGTGTCATCGATCTCCCTATCTCTCTGCTCTTCAGTTTCCTAACTCTGAGTCTCCACTGTCACCACCCATGTCCAGTTTACGGTCTCTTAACCCACTCTCTGTCCCCTAGCAGAGGCCCCTCTTGACCCAGATACCTCCAGTTGCATTGCTGAACCAGAGATAAATATAACTTTTCAGAAATTGTTATTGTAAAGAAAAAAGGTGAACCAATCAACAAACGTGAGTCAATCGACAAATGTCTGCCAATCAGAACTTTACAACCCAATTACTGTAATTTGGAAATTCATAAACATTCAATATTCAGCCAAGGATATTGGTCAGAAATGAAGATTCCCAGAGTCCACCTAAGACTCTCTAAATTAGGCCCTTATCTGCACATTAAGGCCAAAAAAAAAAAAATCAAGATCAGAAAAAAACCATAGCTTTCATTATTCATAGATATCATTGTTTCTGTAGGAAATTCTAAAAGAATTTAAGGATCAGTAGTTGGCATTTAATAAGAGAGATTAACAAGATTTATTGATACAAGATCAAAATATAGAGATCAATTCCATTTTTCCATAACAAACCAAAAAAAATGAATTTTTAAGTAGATGTCATTTACATTAACATCACAATATTGAAGTATTTTTCACACTTCTGAATGTTAGGAAGTCCTAGATTAAGGTGCCAGCAAGGCAGATTTCTTTCTGAGGCCTCTTCTGTTGGCTTATGTGTGGTCACATTCTTGCTGTGTGCTTACTACACCTCTTCTTTGTGGTCTCCAGATGGGCAAACAGAGGGAGAGGGAGAAAGATCTTTCCTTTTTCTTCTTATAAGATCACCAACCTTACTGGATTAGGACCTTACCTTCATGACTTTATTCAACCTTAATTACCTCCTAAAGGCCTTATCCCCAAATATATTCACTTAGGGGGTTAAGATTTTAACATGTGAATTGAGGGGACGTAATTCAGTCCCTAGTAACTCTTAAAACAGATCTATATGAAAATAAGAGAAATGCCTTATTTCATGAATAGGAAGACTCCATGTGAAATGTAATGTGAAATGTAAATTCTCTTCAATTTGATAAATAGATTCTTTCTAATACAAATTAAAATCACAACAAGGTTTTTGTATGCCTCATTGTGGACTTGAAAAACTGATTCTATAATTTATAGAATTATACTTACACATATTTTATATTTATGTTATAAATTCTATGACTTACAGGAAAATATAAAGGGTCATGAATAATCTTGACAGTAATGATAAAAAATAAAATGTTTATTTTTCTTCAAATTTCAAGTATATGTAAAGCTATATTAATTAAAGTGTGATATTATATAGGGATAGACAAACAGATTAATGAAATAGAATATACAGCCCAGGAACACACTCAACACTATGGATGCTTATTATAAAACAGCAGTGATTATGCAGATCAACAGAGAAAAGCAGTGTTTCTCATTAATTGGTGCCAGCAAAATTGTATAGCTAGCCATAAGGAAGAAAACAGGAAAAGAAAAAGGATTCTATCACAAAATACACAAAAATGCATTCCAATAGGATTCATGATCTAAATGGATAAAGGAAATTTATAAAGCTCTTGTTTTATTATGAAGATAAAATAAAACATAACTTCATTATCTTGGTAAGGTGATAATTTCTTGAAACACAGAGCACTAAAAGGACTGGTACATTGAAATGTATTAAAATTAATTCTATGTATAATTTAATTGTATGTCTAATTAAGAAATATTAAATTAAATAATTTCTATTCATCAAAAGTCAAAGAGAGCAGAAAGCCAGTTACAAGGTAGGTTTTTGCACAACATAAAATAAACAAAATAAACTAGTATTCAGAATACATACTGAACTCTTTTAAATTGGCAAGGAAAAGACAGACAGCCTAAAATAAAAATAAATATTTGAACAGGCATATCAGAAAAGAGGAAATCCAAAAGGTTAACACAAAACATAAGAAAAGGTGATTAATTGCATGGATGATCAAAGAAATAAATCCACATATAATACCCCTTTTAACCCACTAAATTGGCAAACATTGAAAATAACAATAACAAGTGTTGGTGAGCACATGGGACAAGAGAAAATATCATGCACTGTGATGGGAGTCTAAATTGGAAAACTCTGATAGAGAAATGTGTATCCTAGGACTCTAAATCTCTATGACAAGTGTAATCCCTAGAGAAACTAGTGTGCATGTGCATTAAAAGAGGCATAAAAATTTTCACGGGAAGATAAGTTCTAAAAGGAAAAAAAAACTACAAACAATTCGAATGTCCATCAACAGTAAAAAGAACGAATTAATCCTGGTAAAACTAAAAAGAGAATTAGAAAAATTATTGCCACCAGTGTCAGAGGGTTGGTGTAGGACAGTGCAATGACAGAGAAGAGGCGTATAAGAAATTGCTTCTAAGGTATGATCATGTTATGTTTCTTAATTTTGGGTAGTGATTACACAACATTTGCTCTATAATTACGATCTAAATTTACAGATATGTCATACATGGTTTATACACTCTTTCATATATGTAGGATATTGCAGAACTTTAACAATATTCAGTCACTTTTAGACCCAAGGACAATCTTGATTCAGTAATAAAAATGTTCATTAAGCTTAATCATAAAAGATTTCGTCTGACTTGAGAGTTGCGTTTTTCTTCCCCCAGCCGTGTGGCCTTTCAGTAAGGGACCTCAAACACTCAATATGGAAAACAGGCATCTGCTCAGCTTCTTGCTGTCCCAGGCCTGCACATCTTCTTTCTCCCACCTGCTGACTCCACCTGATTTTTTTTTATTTCTCCAGTGCTGGGGATAAGAGAAAAAAGAGTGGAATCTGATTTTTTATTTCTCCAGTGCTGGGGATAAGAGAAAAAAGAGTGGAATCTGATTTTTTATTTCTCCATTGTTGGGACTAAGAGAAGAAAGAGTGGAGAGGGATAACAAGGTGTTTGTTAACAGACTCTGTTACCATCAGCCTTTTCTGTTCTTTGGGCTTGGAGAATGCTTAAAGCTGATTCATTCCCTCTTGAACTTGGTTCTAGAGAGATCCTACAGTGGGAACACCTGACTTCACTTGCCTCAATGAGCCATTGCCTTTCCTCTGGCTGGACGTTAAAAAATACACACAACTAAAAGGTAATAAAAACAAAATCTTCAGTTTCTATATCCATACGTACAATTCTTATCTTTTTCTACTGAGATTATGTTGCCTGTAGCAAGAAGCAGTCTTGGCTAAGGTTCCCTGTAAAATGATCGAGGCTGGATCTTGCTCACCCAGGGAGCCAATAGCTAGATCCCAGAAAAGAAACTTCTCTTTCCCATCACTCCTAGTGCAGCAAGTTTCAGTTTTTTTCTGGAATGAGTAAAACTCAAATGCATGTCCTCTTAGGATCAAATTCAAGTTTTCAATGGAATTCCACTGAAGATTCTCTCAGTAGGCTTGGGGTAAGAGAAAAAGGCCCCCTTCTTTGCCACAGAACCATAGAGAAAGTAGGGTGAAGAGGGAAAATGTTGCAACATTCTCTCTCTAGTGCCCTTGTAACTGTCTCCAAAAAGATTTTTGTCCCAGTCTCTTCATGCTTGATACTTTTTAATCTATTAGATGGATATTTTGCTAAAAGTCTTGTCAGTGCCATTGTTTGCTTTATCTTTTGGAATGCAAGAATTCTTTCCAACTTCCTATTTTATTCTTCATCTGTTGAGATCTTAGCAGAAAATAAGTTCTATTTTGACAGCTTGTCACAATCACTTTCAACCAATCCATACCACGCCTCTATATATGGATCCTTCACTTTCTGAATCTTTGTGCAGTTCTGCATGTTGATTTTCATTGGTTTCTCTTTTACTAGCCCTTAGCAGAGCAAAATAACAACAACAACAAAAAAAACCTGAGGTATTTACCATTCATCCTTCTGTTTTCTTTCTTTCATAAGTTTGTCTACATTGCTTGTTTGTTGTGTTTCTTCTCTGAAATTATTTGTCTTTATGGACTGTGCTTATTATCCATTTTCTGCATTTTTGTAGAATGTCAGGAGAGAAAAATTAGCTTTATAAATAATTTAATCAGAAGACTAGAACTAAGTTTTATCCTGCCCATGGTGCCTAGTAATATTGTGGCTTCAGTAGTTTGGGGAGTGGGAGGGAATTGCGCCCAGTGGCCTTTTCACGTTTTCACTTCCATAATTCGGTGAGCAGGAGGGAGTGGGACCCAGCAACGTTTTTACTCCCGTAGTTTGGTGAGAGGGAAAGAAGGTTACAGCTTTTTTATTCCTACCACCGGCATCTCAGAGAGCGGGCCAGGAGTGTTACAGCTCTTTTGCTCCCGCAGTTCAGTAAACAGGAGGGAGGGTTACAGTTCCTTTATTCCCACCACCTGCAGCTTGGCGAGACAGCCAGCAGCATCATGGCTCTTTTGCTCCCACAGTTAAGCAAGCAGAAGTGAGAATTACAGCTCTTTCATTCGCACCTCCCTCAGCTTGGTAAGTTCCTGGTCCGGAGACCAAGAGAAATAAAGTACACAAACACCAGAGACTGAGTAAGGTAGAGAAGAATTTTATGGAGTGACAGAAGGAAAGCTGTCCCCTGCAGGAGGAATCATGAAAGTGGGTAGCCCTTTGTGAGGCTGAGTCTGGGTTTTTTACGGCCTTAGAATGGGGAAGTGCATGTTGATGGGTCCACAGGTGTTCTTGGAAAAAGCACAATTCGATTGGTTAAAAGGCATCATCCAGAAGAAACCAGTCAAGAGAGAGTGAATAAGACACGGATAGAAGGTCTTGTTTCAGTCGTGGACTCTATCTGGGACCGGCAGCTTAGTTTTCAGGCTTTAAATTGTCCTTGGTTTGAAGGTTGAGTTTTACTGGGGGACCCAACCCTGTCTGCCTAAGAATTTGTCTGTCTACCTGTCACCATCAGTGAACTGCTTCGTGCAAGGTAATTTTATAAATAAATTAAATTATACATGAAACAACAATTTATCCCAACCGTTAAGAAGAAACATGCTTCCTGTATTATGTATTGTATACTGTTGAAATGGTATACTCTGCTAAATATTTATATGATAGCTAAGTAATTATCTAAGCAATGAAAGAAAAACTCAATAATTTTTCTTACTTAGGTTTTATGATTTCCAGTGAATGTGTTTCTGTGTGTATTTGATGAGCTCCTAGTGTTATCAGAAATTTTTTATTATGGTGATGCAGCTAGTATATCTTATTGAGACAATTTCTCTCAGTATGCAACTGTCTGTATTAGGAAAGAACTTAAATATTGCATGTCTTCCTTTGCTCCCGTTTAATGTGATTCTTTTATCTTGGCAATTGTGTAAATCCCGTTATAATTATTGTGTGCATAAAAGTATAATAACTGCCTATTTAGTTTACCAATTATATATTAAATTGCTACCTTCATTAAATGAACATGATAGAAAAGAAAGAAGAAAATGTAAAAGCCTGAATAAATTATTTGCTACCTTGAAAAGAATAAAAATTTGTCACCCAACACAGAGACAAAATTATAATATTTGCTTGAAAACCACTAACTACACTTTTAGATGAGATTATAACTTATTTCACCACATGAAATAGTTCTCATTGTGTAGGAGTTTTATCTACTAAATTGAACGTAAAGCTAAAATAATGTTTTCAAAGTGCAAAATATAAAAAGATACCCTCTAAGGTAGGTACAAATTACTTAAAATAAATCAGCATTTTTATTTCACAAGGAACCTCCTTTTTTTTTTTTTTCTTAATCATCGTATCACAAGACTTCCTATTAGGTAGAGCTTGGTTGTAACATAAACTAATGACTTGTAATGATCTTCTAAATATAAAGGGTTAAAATCCATTCGTTTGTATCACCTGCATAAAGAAGAGATAGAACATAAAAGCAAATAAAAACCATATGTAGCCATGTGTACTAGAATTGCAGTTGATATTTCACACCAGGTAACTTTTCTAAACCAATTATATGTGATTTCATCACTAGTGCCAGGAATTGCTTCAGGCATGGGTATGTTGCCCAGTTTTTTTTTTTTTTCTAATGAGACATGAAACTTGCTGAGAAGTCTAGAAAAAAATCTCTAGAAAAGTGGACAGGAAATGATAATTTTCCATCTTTTTCTTGTCTGATACGTGAGAAGAAGTCATTTTTCTGTCAGCCTAATAGTGAAGACCACCAAGAATGATAGGAGACAGGAGAAGGGAAGGAAAAGGAAATGAGAGTGTTTGATACCATCCTTGAGTGGCTAAATCAACCAACACTGGAATCCATCTGCCTCTTGTTGTTATGTGAGATAATAATTTTCCATATTGCTTAAGCTTATTAGTGTTAGTTTGCTATTATTCATAGTCAAAAACATCTTAACCAATATATGAAGGGATATGAGGAATTATTGAGCAAACTAGAAAAGAGAAGACAAATGGGAACACAAAAGCTCTTTTCAAGAGTATGGTCACAGTGGATGATATTGTCAGTAGAAGTTACAAGGTGGTGAATTTAAGCTTAAAATAAAACTTGCTGTCAGAACCATCTGAAAAGGCATAACTGCCTTGGAAAGTGGTTATTCATTTTTACCAGAGATTGGCCAACCATGTCTTAATTATGCTGCCAACCAGAGACATTAGACTATACAACTTCAAGTCATTTTCATTGCTGGAATTTCTTCGTTTCTGTGAATCTGGGAAAAATGATTTTTCAACACGAGTCAAAATTTAAACTATGTCTATAAGACAATCTTCCTTCTGTCCTATATTTTTAGTTCTCTGAGCATTTGTTGAGTCTTTGCTGAGTTTCCAGGGTATGTTGGTAATTGAAAGAATTAAATTACTATGTGATTTTTATAGTTTAATTCCTCATTGGGACATATTCTCAATTAATGATGAATAAACCACAGAATATAATTGAATGTAAAAATTTGTGATAGAGCTAATAAAGGGTTTGGCACAAGAAGTAGACAAATCAATATGGGCAAAAACAGCTGACCTTGAACTTGACTTTAAGAGTGAATAAAAACTTACCAAGTGCTGATCTTGACAACATATACATAAATAATATATAAATGGTGCCTTTAAAAATAGAACCAAATTGACACAATGTCATTTTGAGTTAGTACCATTCAATTGTTAATATTAAATCTCACTATATGGAATTGTTAAATGAAATGTTAGACCAGGCTAGGGTTAAGGTTAAGATACAAATTTAATTTTGTCTCTGTCATTTTGAAGAAAGATATATTTTTAACAACAGGGTTAAGGCAATGCCATTAGTCATATAATGAAACTGGGAGCTGCTATAGTTATTTCAAAAGAAACCTTTTTCCAGTTTGTATTATTTAGAAGAAACAAAATTTCTACCAATGTTCTTTGACCAATGTTCTTCGTCTTCACTGTTTCCACCATTTATTTGTGGTTTATGAAGAAGAATTTTAAGAATTTATTGTCCACTGTAGCCATTTAATAATGTAACATTTATCTACTTAATCCAAACATCCTTACAGGAGGCATAAGGAAAATAGACATCACCAGACTCTTAAACATAACAGCAGCATTAAGTGGTTTTCAGAATTGTTGGAGAGTGTACCAGAATTAACTAGGAGAGTACAGTAGACAGTTCAATAAATTACAATAACAATGAGAGAGCTACATGGGAAACTCTAGAAGAAGCTGCTGATCTAGCTTCACATCTAATAAATCATATTAATTAAAGAGAGGACTATTCCATTTTTATTGATTAAAGATTTCTGATTTCCCTGGTGCCAGGTGCATTAGTCCACTTTTCATGTGTGGAATCTTTAAGAAGGAAAAGATAAATAGAGAAAGAATAGCACCAAAAGGAAGAAAGAAAAAGGTAAGGAACAATCCTAAACACGTATGGTGACTAACAATTCTTATAAATCACCTGATCCAACATGACCTCTTGCTGTTACTAGCAGAAAAATCGCTCTCATTTGCATTTTTTAAATTTTCTGTCTTGCAAATAGTGAAGGAAAGATGAGTTCAGGTAAGAGTTCATTATCTCCTCTCACCCTCCCATAGGCTTTGAAAGAAAGCTTTTGCAAAATGTGTTCTTCATATGCTATGTTCCTCTCTCCTCCCATGCAGTAGAATCAATTTCAAACCATTTCATTTTTAACATAAAATCACATCTCATGAAAATATAACCATTGTCATAAAATCAAAAAGTCTGTATTCCTCTATTACAGGCTTCTGCCAGCTGGCCTCTTCCAAGTCCATTGCTTCAAGCATAGTGCAAATAGTGTAAAATAATTATGTTTTATTTTCTTTGAAGCTCAAGCATTTATACTTTATTTGAACTAAGCACAGACAAAGGTTGTCTACTCTCTTTTTCATTAAAGCTTCATTGAGTACAGATTTATTGCTAGATAATCTTATCTTCTAAACTTTCAGGAAAATTGTACAATTTTAAACTTCATTTATTTATTTATTTATTTTTTGACACGGGATCTCTCTCTGTCGCCCAGGCTGGAGTACAGCGGCACTATCTTAGCTCATTGCAGCCTCGACCGCCTAGGTTCTGCGATCCTCCCACCTCAGCCTCCGGAGTAGGTGGAACAACAGGTGCGCACCACCACACCCAGTTCATTTTTGTATTTTTTTTGGTAGAGATGGGGTTTCACCATGTTTCCCAGGCTGGTCTTGAACTCCTGATCTCAAGTGCTTGGCCTGCCTTGGCTTCCCAAAGTGCTGGGATTACAGGCGTGAGCCACTGTGCCCAGCCAACTATTATCTTTTAAGCTTTCAGAAAATTATAAACTCACCAAAATTTTTGCCTGCAATTCAGATACCTTTTTGAAAGATTACACTACAATGTTTTCATGATATTTTCTGCATGGAAGTATTTGTTTCAGTGGATATGTGACCATTCATTTCCTTATAAAAAAAGAACTCTTCGTGAATTACCTAGCCGTAAGTAGCATTAACAAACTTTACACCTGAAGGTGACATATAAGCAGAAAGATTTTACAGAAGAAAAATACCATCTTATTATTTGGATGGTTCTTCGTTAATATGTAAATGTTGGGAATCCTGGTATTTTCCATCTTTTCTCTTTTTTGGTCTTAGAGAGATAGAACCTTACGTCATTATCAGACTTTGTTTCTTTTCAAATGTTATCCCAGAATACACTCCTGTTTAAGTGACTCAGGTCTAAACATTAGAGTCTTAAACAAAATACTTCTTATGCCCACAACCCCTTATGAATTCCACTTTATTGTTTTTCCCTTCACAGCCAATTTATTTTATTTTATTTTATTTTTTTATTATTATACTTTAAGTTCTAGGGTACA
>NW_012120376.1:4309691-4310727 GCF_000951035.1 Colobus angolensis palliatus
AGTGTCAATCAGTTTAAGTGTTGCAAAGCTAGGTCACCAATGACCTCCATATTGCTTTATTCATGACTTAGCATAGTGGAGGTATAAACCAGATTGTGTCAGGTTGAGGAGAAATGAAAGTAAATAATTGCAGACTATGAGTTATATATCTTTTAAAATAAATTGGCAAAGCAAATGTAAAATCTTTTTGCAATACTTTCACAAAATAAATATTTAACTTTGGGTGAGAACACTTGGACACAGGGTGGGGAACATCACACACTGGGGCCTGTTGTGGGTGAGGGGAGGGAAGAGGGATAGCATTAGGAGATATAATTAAGTAAATGATGAGTTGATGGGTGCAGCACACCAACATGGCACATGTATACATATGTAACAAAACTGAACGTTGTACACATGTACCCTAGAACTTAAAGTATAATAAAAAAAGAAAATAGGGGGGCAGAGCAAGATGGCCAAATAGGAACAGCTCCAGTCTCCAACTCCCAGCACGAGCGACACAGAGGACAGGTGATTTCTGCATTTTCAACTGAGGTACTGCGGTTATCTCACTAGGGAATGCTGGACAATCGGTGCTGGTCAGCTGCTGCAGCCCGACCAGCGAGAACTGAAGCAGGGCGAGGCATTGCCTCACTTGAGAAGCACAAGGGGGAAGGGAATCCCTTTTCCTAGCCAGGGGAACTGAGGCACACAACACCTGGAAAATCGGGTAACTCCCACCCCAATACTGCACTTTAAGCAAATGGGCACACCAGGAGATTATATCCCACACCTGGCCGGGAGGGTCCCACGCCCATGGAGCCTCCCTCATTGCTAGCACAGCAGTCTGCAATCTAACTGCAAGGCGGCAGTGAGGCTGGCGGAGGGGCGCCTGCCATTGCTGAGGCTTAAGTAGGTAAACAAAGCCGCTGGGAAGCTCGAACTGGGTGGAGCTCACAGCAGCTCAAGGAAACCTGTCTGTTTTGTAGACTCCACCTCTGGGGACAGAGCACAACTAAACAACAACATCAAAAAAAGCAGCAGAAACCTCTGCAGA
>NW_012120376.1:4315879-4338639 GCF_000951035.1 Colobus angolensis palliatus
AAAAAAAAAAAATCAGCAAAAAAATTAAAAAATGAAATAAATAAATAAATAATTTAACTTTGGGTAACTTTCATTTTTGAAACCTGCAAAATACTGGCCAACTGTGCAGATGAGCATGTGCAAATGTATACGATGTCTTTAAATACCTGTATACTGCACAATGGCATAGTGTTCCAATGGATAGTATATTAACAATTTTTTTACTGATAGAAGCTCAGATGACTTTTGTTGGTTTCTATTGTTGTATTAATTATTCTTGTATACATAATTTTGGGGTATTTGTGTGAATAACATTCTAAAATATAATAAATTTTTATAAGTGAATTTCCTAGATTAAAGGGTATGGATATCCAAAATTTTAATGCATAGCTCTCTATGCCAAAAGTGTTGTGTAGATTCACATTCACACTAAAATTGCCTAGGTACTTCTATTTCTCAACACTCTTGCAAACATTTAGTACTCCAATTTGTTTAATTTTTGCTAAAGCCATAGGTAACAAAAAATGATGTCTCATTTTTAATTGCATCTCTTTAATATTAAAGAAGTTGAGCAACTTACAAAATATTTACTGTTATTTGTATTCCCTCTTCAGAAAACTTATTATTAATATGACATTAATTTTCCTTAGTTATTTTAAGATATGCTTATATAGAATTAAGAGATTAAAAATCAAATCATGAACTATATAGATTAAAAGAATACAGTATTATCCAACAGCAAATCCTAAAATTATCTCAGACATGCCAGATTTTGAAACTTGATCAAAATAATTTTAGTATTGTGGAAAGGATTACTAATCTGTATAATTTTTAAAAATAAAACTGGAAAATGTTTTGCTAAAGTATTAAGTTGGACCACAAACATAAAAAGGGTTTCCCAATTGTAAGTCCTCCAATGATATATGAAGAATATTCTGGTTGAATAAAAATTGATGCAAAACTAATATTTAAGGTTGGAACTTGAGAAGATGACAGCACATTCTCCTGGCACACTTTTTTCTGCAGCAGATTTTGACAGAACGACAGAACTGTATTGAATTAAATGGCTTATGTTGTAGCCTTAGCAAGGAAAAACTAAAATTATCCCATTATGGCCTACAAAAACAGAGAAGAATTATGTGCAAAGGGTCAGAAAACAGCAGTTGGTTAATGAACAACAATTAAACATAATAGTATTTCATAGGTAATTCACTTTCTAAAGGATATTATTCTATCATAGTCCTTTAAAAATAACATAAACACTCAGTTATTATCCCATATTGGAAATCTCAGTATAGCAGCAAACCATACAAACTTTAATATTTTCTTGGTGTTTTCAATAACTTCTTACATAAACTATTTTTACCATTTACCATAAAGACAAATCAAAGAAAGATGCAAACTTTGAATTTTTTTAAATTCATCACTCATAAAGTTTATGCTCTATGATACTTTCTAGATATTGTCCTATACAGATTAAGAATGTTCTACATGGAAATTAGATTATTACTGATTTTGTAGAAATTGCCACAATCATATTGTTTCTCAGGAGACTAGATTTCTGCCTTTTAAAAATGCTTCAAATATTTGAAACAGGATTTAGATTCACATCTCTGACCCTCAATATTTAAGTGTACCTGTGAGGAATCAGGATACAAAATAGTACTTCTCACTGTTTCTTTCTATTCTGACTCTTCTTAACAATAACTAAAGGCTCTATCACTATATTTAGTAGTTTCAGCTCTTACTGTGATGATCTATTGGCCTTTTTTCTTTCTCTGCAACAGAAGAAAAGTGATAAATTGTGTTCTTGGAACTGCACAAATAAATACATTTCAGCACTAAAATAAGACTGAATGGATAAGGTTTTGGCTCTCAAGTATAGTAAGTCATAGATGCTTTTAGGTAATTTATACCTTTCCTATTGCCCTTGAAACTATGATGTGCAATATATATATACAACCTGGGAATGTGTGTGTTTTATTCACTTCCTTCATTCTCAGAGAGAACTACCTTGAGATGTGAACCTGACAGGAATGTACTGCTGTGCAGGAGAATTGAAGTTACTAAACTGCATTAAGCTCATGATGATCTGGAGAATGTAGAGAAATTGTATATTCAGGTTAAAGCTAGTCAAATACTCTACTAAAGCTACACCCATCCACTATGGTGGAAACCATACATTGCTAAACTTCGAAAGCTCTCACATTGTTCAATTTAATGATGAGCTGAAGAAAAAAAAAAAATGTGATTTTTCTCACCCAGTCCTTCAGTTCTCCTTTAGGATAGAAGGAGCAAATTTATAGGCTGGGAAGAAAGTTAATCAGTACATTATCAAAACAGCAAGATATATATGGATAAAAAATGAATACTTCTACCAGTCATCTGGAGGTTTCCTAGTGTCCAGATATTTGATATCACGTTAACTAAATATTTAAATTACTGATTGAAATTTCTCACTTGGAAGGCTTGGTGTCATCCAGATTTTTTCAACAGGTCTGTGTTATACCTAGATGTTCCATGGTTTAAAAAAAATAAATTTCACTTTTGAAAAAAATAATATTGTTATGGTTAGATTAAAGGAGGCATGTTAATATTCATCAGATACCAAAGTAATGGTTAACAAAGTGAGGCAATTTGACATCTTCATTGTGCAGATTTAGTAGACACAACTCTGTTCATGAATCATTTTTAATAATGGTATTTCTTGAATCATCAAAAATTAAAACTTTATTCGGCATAAATTTTTTTTTTCTTCCTGAGATAATGCAAATTGAGGGGAAAAGAGTGCCTTCTAGCTGATACAGTCAAATGCCAGCTAGCTTGAGGGCAGTTCCTTGTGGCATATTTTGGGTCTGTATTTTGTAAGGCTCTTGGCTCTTTTCTCTGCTGTAAAAATGTACCCAGGAACTCCAAGACTCTAACTACTGAACAGAACTCTTGACTAGCTAGTAAAATTAGGTATAGTTTCTCATAATCAGCCATCAAGTCCCACTTAACCATGAAGACAAGAATTGATTGTTGTAGAATAAAATAGAAATGAAAAATAAAAGACATATACAAGTTCTAAGTTCTAGCATTTTATGATTTAAAGCTAATAGACAGCACACTAGAATGACTAGTTAAACTGGGAGATTTCCTTTAAGTTCCTAATTTTACCATTACTTTCTTTGTGTTATATCTTTTCATTGTGGATATTCTTAAGGAAGTCAAGCTAAAGTCAAACATGAAGAAGGTCATGTGACATAAGGTGTAGATGCACAAACCTCCTTAGATAGAAATCACTTACAAACCCAAATGCGAAATATTGTAGTCTACAGAGACCTTAAGGAAGTCACAGTTGGTAAGAAAAAAAATAAAAGGACAAAGACATATGCATATACTTGCTTGTGTATGTGTGCATGTGTGTGTGTGACAGAGAGAGAAACAGACACGATGAAAATAAAAATTATAATTATAGTCAAAGCTTATATACATCTAATAAGCAATATATACTTAAATAACTTTATACAGAAAATGAACATGTTGGGAAGTCCCACCTAACAAAAAACTAAGGGCAGGATCTGGCTAACAATCAGCAAGAAAGAGAAGTCCCAATCTGACAGATTTCAAGCAACTGACTGCCATCAATACCATGTGAGCTCAGAAAAAGATTCTTCCCCAGTTGCATCTTCAAATGAGAATCCAGCCCTGGCTAATATCTTGATTGCAGGATTGTGAAAAACTCCAAAGCAGAGGACCCAGCTAAGTAATGCCCAGATTCTGGACCTACAGAAAACGTGAGACTATAGTTGTATGTTGTTTTAAGCCACTAAGTGTATGGTAAGTTGTTAGGTTACAAAAGATTGCTATTGCAGATTCCAAACTCTTCAAATGCAGAAGCTATACATATAATGTGTTTTCTCAAGCTCCTAACAGAGTTCTTGATCATAATCTATACTAAGTCAATATGTTTTCATCAATTTCACACAAATAAAAGTTTTTAAGTCCTTTCCATGTACACAAGTAGAACTTCAGACCATCATTTAATATTCAACTTTAGAAGCATATTTCTATGAGATGCTTCTAAATGTTTGCTGCTTTCAAAGTAAAATAGAAAATGGGCAGATTAGACAAATAATAAAAGCCACTATGATGGAAAATTTTTCTTCATTCTGAGTTGTTTAGCAGTGGGTTGGTTACCTTTAGTATTTTTATATATAACCATACACTACTTGTTTATGTATTCACTTCCAAGCCAAACAGAATTCCCATTTACTGAGATGCATTTAAAAGATATCTTTTAAAGCCAGTAGTTGGTGAATACAAAACCTTTTCCTTTGTAGCCTCCAGAACAAAAAATAGCTTTTCTACCCTGTTTCTTTTCAAAATGTGTTCATTTCTTCTAATAGTGAGCTGTGGTTTGAAAGAAAAGGGCCTTTATCTTGGCAAATAAAAGAAAGGGAGAAAGTTAGAAGCAATGTATAAAATTGCACCTAACAGAAGGAGAGTTTAGTTATCCAAACAGATTTCAGCAGAGGGAAAAAGGAGTGAAAACTAATCAACTCTTACATGGTGTTTGCATTTCAAAAACACCACATGATTTTTCATTTGTAGAGTCACTCAGTACTAAGGAGGCAGTTTCATATGTGGATAGTCTTACCAAAGGCTTTATTGGTGCAAATTTTATGGGCTGGTCTACCACAAATGTCAACCTAAGATTGACTAGAAAATTGTATACAAGGCCAGCAGGTGTTCAGCCCCATGCTTTACATTTGCAGAACCAACTTTGTTTGTCTCAAAAATTATTAATGCAAGAGCCACGTAATGGTTCTGTCTCCAGATTTAGAAACATGGAGTGCTATTAGGTGCTATTCTAAGCCTGATATTGCAAGGGAATAATAGCCAAAGGAAAAGGAACACTTCCAGATTTGTGAAGGGGCCACCAGTTGCTGTCCTTAGCAAGGGAGTAAGGATGCTTACCAGAGTTTAAATAAGGAATATAATATGGTAAATGTGTTCTTGCTAAACTCCAATGTCATATTTCTACAGGGAAAAAAATTTTAATTGGTGTCAAGGATTTTAAGAAAGTAATTGTAACTATCAGTGTTTACTTTTAAATATAAAAAAAAAAATTGCAGAACCTAATATCCACATCTAATTACAAGTAAATGTAAAATTTTACCTGACAATATTTATGACACAACATCACACCAAATTTTATTTTAAAATTATGGCCTTTAATGAGATCATTTTGAAATATTCAAAAAAGGTTTGTGTATTGTGCCTAATTTTCTTGACATCTAAAGAGATGCTCTTTTATTTGACAAAAAGCAACTTTTCAATTGTCAATCAAGAGTTTATAAATTGGGCCGAAAATATTTATCTCTCTGGAATTTTAATGATTATAGAAAGGGGAAATGAGATTACATATTAATATTGCAGTTAAAATACAAAAGTTTCAAAAATACTCTAAGGCATTTTCTCTTTTATTCAACTATTTAAAAGGGAAGAATTTAAGCAGTGGAACCATCATCAGTTTAATTAACGTAGAAAATGTCTAAGGCAAAGTAAGCAATCTGGGACCTAATAAAAATGCCACAATTGAGTGAAATGAAAAACAGTCCTCAACTTGCTTTGGCATAATCAGGTGTAGATTTTTCCAAGTGCATATTGTGCACAATGAAGCCTTGATTAGAACTGTCTATAATAACTGCCAGAACTCTCAAATATTCTCACAGTGGAAAAAGCAAACAAAAGAGTTCCAGGGAGAGTATAGATGTAAATAAAACTCTAAGGTAATAAGCAAACATGTCTTCAGGTTCAAAAGAGATTGGAAAATAGAGAAAGTATAGTTCTTTTGGGGGAGAGTTCTGAGCTAAAATTCACATGTCAATACCTTGATTAAACTTATAAATATACTTTTTTTAAAAAAATCAGATTTACTTGCTGAATGGAATTATATACTAACTGGTGAATCCTTTTAGACCACCTTATCAAAACTTTTCTAAAATTAGCATTGTAAAAGCTATGAAATGTCACTCCATAAGTATTTGTTAACTGATCTGCCATAACTGTATGTAGATGAGGTAGCTATTATCTGCAGAATTACCAGAGGTTGCTGTGAAGACTTGTGTAATTCCTAATATTTCCACACTCAGCACTTTATTCGTGTAAGTAGAATGAGGATTGATACATACACCTGTTTCACGGGGTTGTAATGGTGAATACTTGGATTAGTGTGTATAAAGCACTTAGAACTATGCCTGAAACAATGTATGCTCAGTGAATGAGAGACTTTAGAAGTATGGTACAACAGAGGAAGAAGTCATTAAGTGAACCTTGGGGAAAACAAAATTCTTCACAAAAAAGGGTGCATTTGAAATGTGAAGAGGATATTCTCAGCAAGGAAAGAAGGTGAGAAAATTATAAACAGATTCTTCTCCTACTCTTCAAATCCTTCAATGGTTTTCCAAAGAGATATATGCGTGTGTGTGTGTGTGTAGACACACACATCTTTTGCTTCTGCAAATATGCATGTGTACACACACATCACATAAATATATAAAGGATAAAATGTAAATGCCCTAATTTAACGTAAAAGATCATTCCTGGCTTGTTCAGTTAGATTTGGCAAACTATGCATGCAAGTCTGTCACTCTTCTCACCTCAGAAGTCATATGATCTTGTTTCCATCCCCAGTGCATGCACTTTTCTCACATTTAGGCATCTGCAAGTCTCTCATCACGGGTTCTTCCTCCCACCGCTCTCTCCTTGCTCACTCTTACTCATCATTTCAAATCTGTGGTTCATATAATTGCCTCTAGGAAGACTTAAGGATCTGCCTAGATAAAGTTGGATGAGCGTGCTGTATGCTTCCATCAGTCCTGTATTATTTCCTTTTCTACTGATATGTAACAAGTTACTACACACTCAACTACTTAAAATAGCACTCATTTATTATCTCACAGTCCATAGGGCAGAAGTCTGAGCAGGCTTGACTGGGTTCTCCTTTTAGAGACTCACACAGCTAAGTCAAGGTGTGGATTGGTCTGGTGGGGCTCTTGTCTGGAAGTTACAGAGGATACTCTGCTTCCAAGTTCATTCATGTTCCTGACAGAATTCAGTGCCTGCAGTTTTGTGACTGAAGTCCAATTTCCTTACCGGCTGTCAGGCAGAAGCTTACCCTTAGTGGCCAGGGAACTTCTGCCTGTGGCTTCCTCTGTCTTCATATCAGCAACTATAAGTCCATTCGTTCTCAGGCTGTCAAACTCTCTGACTTCCTCCTTTTGCTACAGTAAGAGAAAACTCTGCTTTAAAGGGCCTGTGTAATTAGGTTGGGTTTTCCTGATTATCTCCCTTTTAATTAATCCAAAATCAACTGATTAGAAACCTTAATTAATTATGAAAAATTCCTTTCACTATATCATACCCACAGACTCCACTCGTACTTAAGGGGAGGAGATTAGGATCACTGGGAGTCATTCTTAGAATTCCGTCTACTACAAACTCTAAATGCTCCCTTTTATAACCCACTGTTGATTACAATTGCTTATTTTTTTCTTACTATATTTAGTGAGCTCAGATTTAGCACTTACTACATAGTAGGCACTGTCTTACCTTTTTAGGAGGCTACTTTTAATATGCCCATTTTTCATATAAGGAAAAATAGATGGCCTATAGAGGTAGAATAATCTGCCCAAGGTCACACTACACTCTGACTGGTACATTCATTTCAGAACAGCAAATGTTCCTATGATAGGGGAAGTGGGTTTGAAACTCAGGTGAGCTGTCTCCAGATTCTATGCTCTTAATATTATAATGTCCTCTGGGCAGAGCTAGAATGCAAGCTTTATATCAGAATATCTTTCCTGTTTATTGTATTCCTTATGCTTGCTTAAGTAAGTGGCATTTAAGTTTTTTTGTTGTTGTTGTTGTTATTTTGTTTTTTTCTTTTTTTTGAGATGGAGTCTCAATCTGTCACCCAGGCTGGAGTGCAGTGGCGGAATCTCAGCTCACTGCAACCTCCACCTCCTGGGTTCAAGTGGTTCTCCTGCCTCAGCCTCCCGAGTAGCTGGGATTACAGGCACACACCACCACATCCGGCTAATTTTTGCATTTTTAGTAGAGATGGGGTTTCGCCATATTGGCCAGGCTGGTCTCGAACTCCTAACTTCAGGTGATCTGCCTGCCTCAGCCTCCCAAAGTGCTGGGATTATAGGCATGAGCCACCATGCCCAGACAAGTATTTAAAGTATAAATCAATATAAAATAAAACTTTCCTAAGTATTTTTTTCAAACAATGTTATTGAGCAACCATGGATAATTTTTGTGACATATTGAACAACTATGACTCCATATATGACCCTCATATGTTTGAAGCTTGATTCTTGACATCGAGGAAATCATATGTCAACATCTGTCTCCTCTTGGAATTTGTCTGGGTGGCCAAACATACAAGTAAACGTCCAAATGCAATATGATGTGGAGAACACTATAATACAATTAAGTTTCATTATCTGATGAATTAAGAGAATATGTGCTGAAAATATGGCTTTTGCTTTCTTATATTTGAATGCTTCAGATCAGATCACACAAAATACTGATTTGAGAAATGGCTTGAATAAAAGTAAAATCCTAAGAGCTGAAACGTTAACTAATCAAGAAATTAAATTTGAAGTTCTCTCAGCATCCTATTCTCTTTGTTACACAGTGAAATTAATCATATTCCCAAAGGCAGAAAAGCTAATGTAGGTAAGATCAGCAACTGGGATTTGCCTCAATTGCTACTGTTTATGAATATATTACTTTCCCTAGGTGGAGTCTGAGTGGAAGCACTTCAAGTCACATCAGCACCAAAATTAGTCCTCTTGATTAATGTCATGTTTTATAACAAGCATTTGTAAAGCAGTCAGCCTTTGCCACTATAAAATAGGGCATCTGTTAATGTGTGTTTATATCTGCTCATCGATTAAACTTAATTATCTTTCCCTGTGGTTTTCAACCAAGGAAGATTTATATGTAAATGTATGGCTTTTTTTGAGATTAGTAGAAATTCTGCATAAAGAAACAGAGGAAGGAGCAAATGAAGTTAGCATTTATTAAGCAACTATTATTTGCCAAGTGCTTTTGATGTATTATCCCATTTAAATCTCCCAATAACTGCATGACATTTTAGTGTAATCTCTAGTTTACAAATAGAAGCTTCAAGATTTAGTAAGATTATGAAAATTATTTAAGATCATGAAGCTGACTTCTAGCTCTTTTATACCTTGTATTAACCAACTGTAGGCATCTAAAAGAAAGTGTATGTTAATAGATTTTGGAATACAAAATAAAATGCCCAGTCTGCTGCTTCCTGAGGGTATTTTCATTTTGTTTTTTAAATTTATCTTTGCGACTCAAAAAAATCACTGTATTAATGTAGTTCTCTGGAGGGTACATTCATTTCAGAAAAGCAAGTGTACCTATGATTTTTGCTTCTAGCATTAGCACCATGTCTCTAACATGTTTCTCTTGTGTTCTAACAATATTCTGATAACCTATTGGCTCCATCTTCACAGCCCTCTACTCATTTGCACATCAGTTCCAACTGTCTGATAAAACTGGAAAAAAAACAAAGAGCTTGGCTCTAGATCAATTTTTTTTCCCCCAGTATTCAGCTGAGGGTCAAACATTAAGTCCACTATTCTTAAAGGAAATCTCCAAAAATTATAAACATATCAAAGCCATGATACAAATGGTTCAGTAATCATTAAAGAAACACAATTTCACAACTAAAATGTAACTTGAAAATCAGCAAATTCATCCTTGCAATTCTCAAATAATATGAAAATGATACCTAGGTCACAGACATGCTTAATAATAGCCCCTTTCCTTCTATTTCCTGTAGTAACCTTGGTGCTGCTCTTCAAATTATCTAAAAAATTTCTACCTCAGCCTTAGAATATGCATGCCTTTTTTTCCATAGTATCTTCTTTCCTGTCTCAGACCTACATCAGGGAAAAAAGAGAAAGAATTAATCTCATGATTTAACCAACAGAGGAAGAGGTTAAGGGAAAAGACTTGCAAGCAAAGCAAGGACCCATTTACTAGGTGGGAAAAGGAAAAGATTCAAAATGGTCAAATGTAAATTATTTATAGCAGTTGAAACTCTGAGTAGAGAATTAGTCAGAAATGTGAACAATGAAAGCAGCCAAACAATAAAAATATTCACAAAATACTTTAACAGCTTCACTGAGACACAATTTACATACTACACAGTTCACCCTTTTAAAGGGTACAATTCAATGTTTTATGGTATATTCACAGACACTCAACAATCAGCACAACCTAATTTTTAACAGTTTTCTCACTCCAAAAAGAAAACTAACAGACAGATCACAGAGGATATTTAGGAGTAAAAGTAATTTGTTTAATACTATAATGGTAGACACATGCTGTTACACATTCATCAAAAATCATCGAATGTACAACACCGAGAGTGAGTCCTAATGTCAACTGTGGGCCTGGGGTGATGATGATATGTCTGTGTAACTTCATCAGTTGTAACAAATGGCATCACTCTGGTGCTGGATGTTGATAGTAGGGAAAGTGGGATGAATGAGGGGCAGGCAGTTTATGAGAACTCTGTACTTTCCACTTAATTCTGCTGTGAACCTAAAACTGCACTGAGAAATAGCTTCTTCCTTTAGAAAAAGAAAAGAAACCCCATCTCCAGCAGGAGTAACTCCCATCCTTCCATTGCCCCAGCTCAAGACTACCATAAGCCTACTTTCTGTCTCTTCAGATTTTACCTATTCTGGCAATTTTACGTAATTATCTTCACAAGATAACAATCACGCTTATGTAAGAAATAGGAAATTGGGCTGGGTGTGGTGACCCACAGCTGTAATCCCAGCATTTTGGGAGGCCAAGGTGGGAGAATTTCTT
Organism: Colobus angolensis palliatus; assembly: GCF_000951035.1. Lineage (NCBI taxonomy): Eukaryota > Metazoa > Chordata > Mammalia > Primates > Cercopithecidae > Colobus > Colobus angolensis. Next base: position 4,326,770 of record NW_012120376.1, read on the forward strand.
TAGTCTAGGAATTTGAGACCAGCTTGGGCAATATAGTGAGATCTCATCTCTACAAAAAAATTAAAAAACTAGCCAATTGTGGTGGCACTTGCCTATAGTCCTAACTACTGTGATGGCTGAGGTTGGAGGATCCCTTGAGCCTGCAAGGCAGAGGGTGCACTGAGCCAAGTTCACACCGCTGCACTCCAGCCTGGGTGACAGAGCAAGATCCCCACTAAATAAATAAATAGGAAATTGTTTACTAGATCGATGGGGTGTACTTCTGGGTTGTCCCAGGATAATGCTAGCTTCTTAGCTTAAAGCTTCTCAATACTTTTCCCCACAAGTAAACTAATAAAGAAGAAAAGCCAGTGAAACCACACAAAACTGACTTATTTGGCGTAACTTGGACACAGAGAATGCCATGGTCCTCAAACTACATATAAAGAAAGAAGCTAACCCTATATTCCAGCAAAGATATCTGTGAATTCACACCATAAGATTGTGGAAATAAGATAGCATCTGAAGGGCCTGGATACAAAAGAGGGTGATGGAGTCCAGAGCAAATAATATCCAAATATACAAAGGCCCAATATAGCCACAAACATTCTAAAACAGACCTTGGACCTGGTCTATCTGAGCACTGGCCGTAGAAAACGTATTTGAAAGTCTGTCTGAACTGGAGTACCAAATTCACAAAGGAAGCTCTCCTGGAAAAGAGGGAAGTGAATAGGCTCTGGAGGGCACTTTTGAAGACTTGGTGATAAAGGAAAACAAGAAAGTAAGGGGAGAAATTAAAGGTCTCAGAAACAAAAGAGAACAGCAAAATGCAAAGACATGCCATCCCATTAAAAAACAAAACAAAACAAAAAAAAACCTTTACCCTTGGGTGCATAAATTGTGTGGAAACAAATACAAACAGAAAAAAAAAGTCAATTTGTATAAAAAAATGTTTTTTAATTAAAGTAATTCAGTCGAAGAAAAATCTTCCCTCCTCAAAGGGAAACAACCACAATGCAGAAGAAAAAATAACCGTGCCCTTGAACCTGGGCTAAGTATACCTGTATGTGCATTTGCAGGTATTAATGAATGCCTAAATCAGAAATTCAAAAATTCAGTTTCCAAATAGGAAAAAATTGGAAGATAGATAAAAAAGATTTTGACCAAACTCAAAGAAATTAAAAAAAAAAAATTCTCTCAAGAGGACTAAATTACAAGTGATTCAGTCCCGATCAATTGTAATCAGTTACCAATTACAAGAGCTCAATTCAACTGAAAACTTAAATGTTTATTAAGAGATATGGAAGAAAGCCTGGAAAACAACCAAAAAAACAAAATTAGATGAAGAATGAAGTAAAAAAGATCAGGAATGTGGTGGAAATTGAAGATATTTAATGAAGATTCAAAAACCACAAAATTGTTAAGAGGTGAAGGTTAAAATCCCATATTTAAAACAATAGCTGCTGGAAACAGTGACTCACACCTGCCATCCCAGCACTTTGCTAAGCTGAGGTGGGTGGATCACTTGAGTCCAGTTTGTCAAGACCATCTAGAGTAACATACTGAGACCCTGTCTCTACAACAATACAGAAAACTAATCTGCCATAGTCATGCATGCCTATGCTCCGGAGTAGCATAGTCACAGCTACTCCGGAGGCAGTGGTGGGAGGATCGCTTGAGCTGGGGCAGTCCATCCTGGGCAATAGAAACCCTGTCTCCAAAAATTAAAACACATACACGCAAGACCAATTTCCATATTTTGAATAAGAAAAATTGTATTTCTTTCTCAGAAATGTTTATGCCTTTTATTTTTCTTTATTGTCTTACTACACTGTAAAGACTGTCCAGAAAAATGCTAAATAAAACTGATAAAAGCAGATATTTTGCCTTGTTCCCAATGTTAATGGAAAAGCATTTAGTCTTTTACTGCTAAGCACGACATTACCTGTAGCATTTATGCTACAGCTCTTAATTAGATGCTCTTAATTAGTTTTAAGACATTCTTTTATTCTTGATGTGTTGAGATTTTTATCACTAATGGGTTTGAATAGAGTCATCTGTTTTTTAGAAGGCATCTACTGACATGATCATATATATTTATCCTTTATTCTGTCCATATGGTGAATGTACTGGTCAATTTTCCAATGTTAAACCAACCTAGAAATTCTGGAATAAATGACAGTAGTCAAGATGGATTAATTTGTATTAATTAATATATATGAAATATATATACATATGTTTTAATTAAACACATATACATTAAGTATACTTATATGCACATATGTTTAATTTGATAATATTTAGATGAGGATTATCTTTTTTTAGAAATAATATTTTTTCATGTAAGGTTATTGTCTAATTTTAGAATCAATATAACTCTAGCTTCATAAAACATGTTGGCAGTGTTCCCCACTCTATGTCTTTTTCGAGGCTTTCATGTAGGGTTGGGATCATTGTGTTCTTACATATTTGTTAGAATTTCCCAGGAAAGCCATCTGGACCTGGATTATCTCTGTGGAGAAGTTTCTAATTAGAAGCTTAATATTTTTGTTAAGTATAGGTTATTCAGATTTTCTTTATACTCTTCTGACGAAGTTGGTCTTCTCTGTCTTTCAGTACTATTAATTGTCATATGTATTGGCATAAAGCTCCTAGATTGTGCCCAATAAATTATCTCTGCATTTGATAATCCATAGCAACTCTACTCTTACTCAAGAAGTACAGTAAAATGTGTAAGGAGAGGCCTAAATCTTTCTTTTCTTCCCTATGAGCCAACAGATGAATGTATGAGGAGGTATTGTGCATGTGTACATGTGTGCGTAAAAAATTTGATTCAGAATATAACTTTGTATTGACACCCTGTTGCAGTTTAGCTTCCCCAAGAAGCAGACATTGATACAGACATTAGCATGCAGAACATTAGTTAGGGAGTGCTCTTGAGATCAGCACCTCTGGATGGGAGGAAAAGGAAGCAAGACTGGACAAAGGGATAAACTGACTTGTGATTCAGTCCCAATCAAGTTCACAAATGAGCCCACTGGAAGTTCTAGAGTCAAGATGGCCTTAAAAGTTATTATTTCTTCTCTTATATTCAAATATACATATATTTAGATTTAATATATCTTTAATATAATAGATTTAGTATTTCAAACCAATGGAGGAAGCATAAATATTCAGTAGAATGACAGGAGCAATTGGCTATCTATATGGAGTTAAAGCTAGATTTCTCCACTATAGAATTCACAAAAGCTAATTTCAAATAAATTAAAAGCATAAATACAGAGAAAACTACAACATTGTTATTTTGTAGCTATTGATATTTTAAACTATAATTTCAAATTGACAAATCACAAGTGTATATATTTATGGGGTACAATGTGATGTTTTGATGTATGTATACAACATGGAATAATTAACATTAATTCTGATTCATTAAACATGCATCACTTATTTGTATGGTGAGACATTTGGAATTTACTCTCTAAGTTATTGTGAAATGTACATTATTGACTATATTCACCTTGTGCATTAGATCTCAAAATTTATTCCTCTTGTTCGTCGAAACTTTGTGCCCTTTGATCAATAACTTCTCATTCCCAAAACCCATTCCCCTTCTTCCCTCTTGACTCTGGTAATCATAATTCTACTCTCTACTCTATGAGTTCAACTTTCTTTGATCTCATACATAGGTGAGATCCTGTGCTATTTGTCTTTCTGTGCTTGGCTTATTTCACCTAGCATAATGTCTTCTAGATTCATTCATGTTGTTACACATAATAGAATTTTCTTATTTTTAGAGCTTGAATATGATTCCGTTGTGTATAGGTACCACATTTTAAAATCCATTCATCTGTTGATGGACACTTAGGATGATTTCACTATTGACTATTGTGAATAATGTTGTAATGAACATGAGAATGCAGATATCCCTTTGACACATAGTTTTCAATTCCTTTGGACGTATACCCAGAAGTGGGATTGTTGGATCACATGGTAGCTCTATTGTTAGTTTATAGAAAAACCACCATCCATAATGGTTTTGCTAATTTACTTTTGCGTGAACGGTGTACAAGAGTTTCTCTGAATCCTAACCAACATGTGTTGTCCTTCATCTTTTTGAGAAAAGCCGTTGTAATAGGTGTGAGGTGATATCCGACTATGGTTTTAGTTTGCATTTCCTTAATGATTAATGACGTTGAGAGTTTTGTCATGTACTGTTGGCCATTTGTATGTCTTCTTTTAAAAAAATGTTTATTCATGTCTTTTGCCCATTTTTAATCAGATTATTTAATATCTGTTTTGGATATTAACCACCTATCAATAAATGATTTGCAAATATTTTCTCCCATTCTGTGGGTTGTCTATTTTGTTCATTGTTTTCTTCATTGTACAGTAGCTTTTTAGTTTGATGTCATCCACTTGTCTATTTTTGCTTTTGTTGTCTGTGTTTTCAGGGTCATAGGCAATCAGTTGTTGCCTAGACCATGGAGCTTTCCCCCTGTGTTTTCTTCTAGTAGTTTAATGGCTTCAGGTCTTATATTTAAGCCTTTAATCCACTGTGAGTTGATTTTTGTATGTAGTGTGAAATAAATATTCAATTTCACTCTTCTCCACATGGATAAGTAGTTTTCTGAATATCATTTCAGAAAACTTCTTTGTCAAAGAGATTGTCCTTTTCACATTTGCGTATTATTGGCACCTTTGTTGCAAATCAATTCACTGTGAATGCATGAGTTTAAGGCTTTCTATCCTTGGCAATGTGTCTGTTTTTATGCCAGTACGATGTTGTTTTTTGATAACAATCCCTTCATTTGATAACAATCCATTCAGGGAATATGATGCCTCTCATTTTGTTCTTTTCACTCAAGGTTGTTCAGGCTATTCAGGATATTTTGTGGTTCCACATGAATTTAAAGATTTTTGCTCCTAGCTTTGTGAAAAATTACATTTGAAATTTTGATAAGGATTACATCGAATCTGAGGATTGTTTTGGGTAGTATGCACATTTTAATAATATTAATTCAAATGATAGATGTGGGAAATGTTTCCATTTATTTGTGGGTTTTTTTTCAATTTCTGTCAATTTTTTTTTATAGTTTTCAGCATACAGTTCTTTCACCTCCTTGGTTAAATTCACATGTAAGTATTTCATTTTTTGTTGTTACTATCACAAATGGAATTGTTTTCCTAGTTTTCTTTTCAGATAATTCATTATTAGTATATAGAAATGCCACTAATTTCGTATGTTGATTTTGTGTCTTGCACTTTTACTGAATTTTCAGTTTTAATAGTTTTTGGTGGAGTCTTCCAACAGGTTTTTGATGGAGTATTTTGGATTTTCTGCATATAAGATCATGTCATCAGCAAACAGAGACTATTTCACTCTTCCTTTCTTATTAGTATAATTTTTAGTTCTTTTTCTTGCTTAATAGCTCTATCTAGGACTTCCAGTACATAGTTCAATAGAAGTAGTGAAAGATCATCCTTTTCCTTATCTTAAAGGAAAAGCTTTCAAATTTTCACCATTGAGTATGCTGTCAGCCATGAATTTGTCATATATGGCCTTCATTGTATTGAAGTACATTTCCTCTATACCTAACCTATTGAGAGTTTTTACCATAAAACAACTTTTTATAGGTGTTGAATTTTGTCAATTGATTTTTCTGCATCTATTGAGACAATCATTCTAATTCTTCATTTTGTTAAAGTGGTGTACCACATTTATTGATTTATATATGCTGAACCATTCTTGAATCCCAGGGACAAATCCCACTCAATCATGGTGAATGATTCTTTTAATGTGTTGTTAAAATTGGTTTGCTATTATTTAATTAAGAATTTTTGCATTTATATTAAACACTTTTGCATTTATATTCAATGGGGATATTGGCCTGTAATTTTCTTTTCTTGTAGTGTCCTGTCTGGCTTTGGTATCAGGGTGATGGTGACCTTATAAAATGAGTTTGGAACTATTCCCTTTTCTTTAATTTTTTATAAGAGATTGAGAATAATTGACTTTATTTATTATTTTAATATTTGGTAAAACAGTAGTGAAACTGTTCAGTCATGGGCTTTTCTTTGATGAGACACTTCGTATTATGGATTCAGTCTCCTTACTTGTAATTGATCTGTTCAGATTTTCTATTTCTTCATGACTCAGTCTTTGTAGATTGCATGTGTTTAGGAATTTATCCATTTCTGGTAGGTTATAAAATTTGTGGGTATATCACTGTTGATAATTATTTCTTATACCGCTTTGTATTTCTGTGATATCAGATGTGATGTCACCACTTTCATTTGTGATTTTATTTATTTGAGTCTTCTCTCTTTTTTTCCTAGTTGGTCAAGCTAAGGGTTCATCAAATTTATCTTTTCGAAATAATCAGCTCCTAGTTGTGTTGATTTTTTTCTATTATTTTTCCAGTCTCTTTTTCATTATTTCTACTTTGGTTTTTGTTGTTTCCTTTCTTCTGCTAACTTTGGGCTTAGTTTGTTGTTCTTTCTCTAATTCCTTACATATAATGTTAGATTGTTTATTTGAGGTACTTAGTCCTTTTTTGATCTAGGGGTTTAATGCTATACATTTTCCTCTTAGGGATGTTTATGTTGTGTCTCATAAGTTTTGGCGTGTTGTACTTCCAGTTTTGTTTGTCTCAAGGTATCTTTTATTTCCATTTTTATTTTTTGTGACTCTTAATTTGTTTAGAAGCATGTAGTTTAATTTCCAAATATTTGTGAATTTTCCAGAATTCTCCTGTTACAGATTTCTAGTTCCATGCCATTGCAATCCAAAAAGATACTAGTTGACAGGGTTTCAATCTTCTGGAAATTGTTAAGATTTGTTTTGTGGCCTACTATATGGTACATCTTGTAGAATGCCTCATGTGTGGTTGGGAAGAATGTGTATTCTGCTGTTGTTGGATGGAATGTTCTGTATATACCTGTTAGGTCCATTTGTTCTGAAGTATTGTTCAAATCCATGTTGCTTTATTGATTTTCTTTCTTTATAGTCTGTCTATTGTTGAAAGTGGGATATTGGAGCCCAGTATTATTATTGTATTATAGTCTATCTTTCTCCTCAGATTATTTACTAACTTCTTTGTGTATTTAGGTAATGTGATGTCAAGAGCATATATATTTACAATTGTTAGGTCCTTTTTATTAACTGACTGCTTTATTATTATTGATGACTGTCTTTGTCTCCTTTTATAATTTTTGACTTGAACTCTTTTTTGTTTGACATAAATATAGGTACCCCTACATTCTTTTGTTTTCTATTTGTGTAAAATACCTTTTTTCATTTCTTTGCTTTCAATCTATGTCATTACTAATAAAGTGAGTTTCTTGGAGGCAGGAGATCTTTTCTTTTTTATTCATTTAGTCATTTTATGTCTTTGAAGAATTTAATCTGTTTCTATTCAAGGTAATTATTGATACATAAGGACTTGCTATTGCCATTTTCAAATTTGTTTTCTGGTTGTTTTGTAGCTCCCTTGTTTCTTTTTTCCTTTCTTTCTGTCTTCCTTTGTGGATTGATGGCTTTCTGTGCTGGCAAACTTTGAATCCTTTCTTTTTATATTTTGTGCATGATAACTACAAAGCAAATGCCTATAGTAGTTGCAAAAACATACATGTTTATCATGGGGCTTACATACAATATTTTGTCTTCATAATAGGCTACTCTGAGCTGGTAGTAAATTTAATCACATGAACACTCCTTGTCTACCCGCCAGATTTTATAAATTTGATGCAAAAGTTTTCCCTTTTTTTGGTAATTTGTATTATTTAACTATTTGTTGTAGCTGTGGATGTTTTTCATAGTTTAATCTTTAACCTGTCATAGTAGGGATAAAATTCTTCGAAGACCACCTTTACAGTATTAAATAATTTCAGTATGACTATGTATTACGTTTTGAGATTTTACTTTCATATTTGTTTTTAATTAGCAGCCTTGTGTTTCAGCTTAAAGAATTCCCTTTAGCAATTTCAGTAAAGCAGGCCTAGTGTTGATGAACTCCTTTCATTCACCACCTTTTGTTTGTCTGAGAAAATTTTTATTTCTACCTAATTCCTTAAGGACAACTTTCCCAGATAAAGTAGTCTCAGCTGGTAAGATTTTTTTTTTCTTCAGCATTTTGAATATAATAATTATCCTGTCTTAGTTGGGCACCTTGTCTCTATACCCCACATTGACAAGCCATCACATGTGAACTTCTTCAGGAAGGAGATTTGACCTCGGTTGCGGCAACCTTCTTCACTTTCACCTTTTTTATCCTCTTAAAGAGCTGGCACTTAAGAACAGAATTCCAACATCATTCTCTGCTGCTATAGGAAACAGTTCTTCATATAGACAGTATATCTATGTGTCATCCTCACCATACAGTCACCTTCTTAAATTAATACCATTGACAAATTCAATTCATACTCAAATATTTATCTTATGTTTTATATACATTTAAGTGTGGTTATCAACATGCCCATGTGTGACAAAAATTTATTAGCTAACTCGATCAACTGATATTGTAAAAGTGATGCACAGCCAGAAGTTACTAATAGCGTGCAAACCTGGTCGTCTGCTCCCCAGATAAAAGTATAACTGTACAATATTGGTCTGTCATTAATTTTTAATATACTGTCTAATTTAGGCAGTGTATTAAGGATCCTTGTTGAGTCACAAGGTAATATATCTCCCCGAAACTTGTTAGAGGTTACTAAATATTATGCAGCTGAGGCTAGTAAAGAATTGGTATAAGTCCCTAAAGAACAGTTCTAATAAATGATGTATTATTTATTCCATTAGCATTAATTGCTCTTCAACTCCCCAGTGCCAATAATTTTAGTATAATCCTTATCTTTTATAAACAACAGATCTAAAATAAAAAGAAAGAGAATTTCTATGGCAAAAATAAGAATCAGCAGACATAGTCAAATAATAATTGCTGGCTGCATTCTGATTAATTTCTCATAATTTCTTTCCCTGTTAAGAAATAGAAGAGAAGGAAGGTTGCAAGTGGTTTATTTCCAGCTACAAGTATAATTATGATGCTCCACCAAGTGTCATCAGCATTTAAATGAAGAAGGTCATTTCAGCATAAAGAATAAACTTCCACTCATTTGTCTCCATTCTCAAATGTATTACGAAAATGTCTCATCAAAGAATGAGAAAGAAAAATTAATATGTATTTCCCCTTAATTTTAGGGAAGTGCTTTTCACATGGATGGCCTCTCACTGGTGTTGTCTATTCAAATTCTGGAAGCTTTGGGAAGAGAAAAGTGATAATGTCACTGGTCCCTGTGGGGTACATTATTAACACCTTGGCATTCTGGGGATAAGGTGAAGGTACTTTGCTATAGACCAGTTTAGTTTTGTCGAATTTCACCACCAGTTTAATGGTCTCAGCTGAGTCTAGTGACAAGCCATATTTTGACAGACTTGTAGATAGTTTTATATACATTTAGCCCATGATACCATAAGTAGAAATAATAGGCTATTTAAATATAACTGCTTATATATCAGATAAATATCTGAATAATATCACAAACAGTAATATTTCCTTTGGGAATAGGAAAATGGTTGCCCTATAATAGAAAGATTGGGAATCACAAGCATTTGGATCTGTTAGGGGTGGGGGTTGTGGGGAGGCATTTGTTCCCTACAATTTTTCCTTCTTTGGTTATAAAGTTCATTAGTGTTACACTCTTCATTCCCTTTCTCAATTCTCCCTGGGGAAGGGGAAAGTCTTATACTACACAATTGCTAAATTTGTAAAGAACCAATTTAACATTTTCAGGTTAGCTCTGCCCTTCTTCCTCTTGGGAGTTGGGAGAAAGCTTTGTTGGTCACTCTAACCAACTACGGCAGGAGGGCTGCCAGTCCTGTACTATCTGTAACCATGTGGGTAGTTCTGTCTAACTCTAAGATGAAGGAAGCTCACTTGCTTATATATAAAGGCATGTCTCCAACTTTGCACTGACCAAACATAAAGTTTATATTTTTAAACTTCATCTGTGTCTCTTTGTTTTATTTTTGAATTTATCCAGAACCTAGCTATGGGACAGGGATGCTATGTATTTCCTTCCCTTCCTTAAAAATCCTCAACATTTCATTCATGGACCAGGAGCTCTGAAAAATAAAACAGATGAGTGAAACCCAAGACCAAATGTACATGTGGTAAGGCTTTGGGAGGGACCACCAAGATATTTAATGCTAGACTTGGAATTTATTATTTTGGCTAGACATTTTGAACTTCTATTTTCCCTTTCTTTGTCTTATTTTTTGAGATGTATATGAGACTAGCTTTTAAAGGCTATGACATAAAGAAGAGATGTTAAGTCTTTGGGAACATAATATTTTGATGTCATTGGGTCAAATAGGTTATAGCAGCTTTGTCCACATGTAAATGACTGGGTTTTTTAGAGTCCAGGACTTAGGCAAAGGGTATTGGCTTTGGTTAAGGACTCTGGCCTCAGTCAAATCCTTGGTAGGCTGGGGGACCTAAAAATAGGGACGAAATAGGAAGCTCTCAGCAAGTTGCAGGTGACTCAGTCAATATATAGAACAAACACAGCTTTTCGAAAGTAGTTGTGGCCAAGGCAAAGTTCAGTTGTTACAGGTGTTTTCAGGCCTTGCAGGCATTGTTGGACAGAATATTTGCTGATTTGGAGTGACAGGGTGCTGAGTTCTTCTAGTTTTACAGAGGGTACTATTGAAGCTCTGCCTTTAAATTGTTAGTGCCAGGCCTGTTTAGGCTTCCCAAATTATTCTTGCTTTTATGTTTTGAATTATTTTCAAGGCCCAGAAAGGAGAAAACATCAATAGTAGCTTTGGATTTGTGAGGCTTGTCCACAAATTCACTTTGATTCTAGACTGGTTTTATTTACACTTTTATTATAAAATTATAATTAAAATGAGAAACATTTTCAGAGAAACAAGTTTTGGGTGTCCAAATATGATTTATATAAAAGGACACAGCAGCAATAATAGTAGCCCAGGAATGAACACCTGCTCCTAAAAGAAAGACGATGCTATGACAGTGCATGCAGTCCATACCCAGTTCTAGAGGTAGTAGAAATCCAGAGGTTTTGAATATACTTCTGAGTAACCAGAAAGGCACTTTAGTTAAGACCTGGTATTTGATACTCTCAAGAATGCAAATTTCTCAACTTTGTGGGAAAATGGCAGTGGCTCTTTGCCACTCTAAAAGAGAAAGCAAGATACACAGGTGGATCCTCCCTACCCAAGACAGGCAAATCTGTGGTGCCTAAATTAGCTTCTTGCTGAAAGATCCATCCCAGTGGAATTTAATTATATGGGTTAAGGATTGTAGACAACTAGCATGGATTTATCTGCATCCTTTTCCCCTTTTCTCAGAGAACACTGAGTCTCTGCTTTGGTCTTTGATAACACTGGCTTCTGGAAAAATAGTTTGCAAGAGATGATTAATATAGGCACTAGAGATTGGTTTGTTTTTTAAATTTGGTAGCCATGTGTTATAATAATCTCTTATTTCTTATTCCTCCTTTGGATTCCTTAAAGTGAGGTGCATCAGAGACTTGACATTACAAATTTTGAAGCCCTAAATGAAGAAACTGCACATATTTCTGTGATATACATCTCAGAAGGTGGCTGCTAAAAGAAGACCAACTTCACTCAGGCATTCAGAATTGCCCTGACTGCGACTGAGCTGAATGATAAACTTGGGAGGATAGTTTGAGGTCTTAATTACAGTTTATAAATTTTAAACTTCTAACATTTAACTCCAAAGGGGAAAATAATTTGATATTGAACTTAAATGTATTTGAACTTCATTTTGGCTTTAACTTGAAAAGATATTTTATCTTTGAACTTCAGTTTTGTCCTGGGATTTGTATAATACTTTATAAATCTTTAT
>NW_012120376.1:4343601-4474764 GCF_000951035.1 Colobus angolensis palliatus
TTATATTTAGAGCTGGGATGTTTTGATGGTCTTGGCATCTTGCTACTAGAGAAATTTAATGCTTTCTTCCCTTTTGTCATTAAATCTCATTGAAAAACCTCTGGCTTGCTGTTTAAAAATGTAGCTGGACATAATTTGGAAATTAAAAGAAAATAGAGAATGAATTTTTAACTTTAGGTTGAGACTGACCTTAAAGTTTATGTACATAATGTAATATACATATCAATTTCTGGGCATTCTAGAGGCAAATTTTACAGTGGTCCAGGAATACCCAGGTAATCCAGTGAATTTGATTTAGGAATTTGGAGAACAACCTCATGAAAATGAGAGTAAAATTATCTTGAAACTTGTGCATCTCTTCCTCTGAAGGCTGAGCATGAGTTTAATGGGTGAAAAGAAAAATTAATCTGGGGAATATAGAGGTGAAAGCTTCTTCCCCACTCGGGATGTTTCCTTCCATGTGTATTCAGAGACATTAGAGTTATCCAGGATCCTCTCTGTGACCTTTCACTCACTCAGTCCTAGAGGAAGCTGACTGGCAAACTGGGGAAGGCTAAGCCTGATGTGGTCATCCCCTCTCCTTTACTTTAATCGTGAGCATAAGCTACTTTCAGGAGCAAGCTTTCTCCTTAGTTTACCCTATAGTCTAGACAGAAGGTGAGGAGGGAAAGTGGAGGGTGGAGGGATGAGAGTGAAAGGCCTGCCCCAGTAGTGTGCATGCAAATCTGCCCAATGCTGGGATTAAGTATTAGCCAGCACATGGGCTCAAATTTAACTTTCAATAGAAAGATGATCCCTTTTCCTCTATCTGCCACTACTTGATTTATTTCTCAATCTGCTTCAGGGAAAGGGACATGATACCCTTTTTGTTTTTCTTTTGTTAGCAGAGTCTGGCTCTGTCACCCAGGCTGGAATGCAGTGGTGTGGTCTCCGCTCACTGCAACCTCTGCCCCCTGGGTTCAAGCGATTCTCTTGCCTCATCCTCCTGAGTAGCTGGGACTACAGGGGCACACCACCGCGCCCGGCTAATTTTTGTGTTTTTAGTAGAGATGTGGTTTCACCACATTGACCAGGCTGGTCTCAAATTCCTGACCTCAAGTCATCTGCCTGCCTCGGCCTCTCAAAATGCTGGAATTACAGGCATGAGCCACCTCCCCTGGCTGGGATATGATCCTCTTAAATTGGCTTTTGAAGACTTAAAGACTCCCTCTAGGACCAGGACTGACCTCTATGACCTCTATGATTTGCTAGTAATGTGATCTGGCCATGTTTCTGAAACTTAGTTTGCTCATTTGTAATGCTAAAACATAAAAAAAAGAAAAAGAGATAAAAGGGAAAGAAAGAAAGAGAATGTAAAAGAAAGAAAGAAAAAAAAAAAAAAAAGAGAAAGAAAGAAAGATTAACCCAGCCACAGACCGAACTGGTCATTTGCAGGCCTCTGATTGAAAGCAGCAGCCTTGGCTCCCTGGATTCAGCCTCCCTCCTAGGGGAATGTACCGGTGGGCCTCCCACCTTGCTGGGAATTCCAGGGCTGGAGTATGCAAAACTCTTGGGTCTCTGTGTGTGCCCAAGTGGCTGCTCTGCTGGGACTCCACACAGCTCTGTGTATCCGGCCAAAGGCCCTGGTAGCACAGGCTTTTAAGGGAATCTCTTGATCCACTGGTTGCAAAGATCCATGGGAGAAGCGTAGTTTCCTGGGCAGGATGGTGCAATCACTCATCGTTTCCCTTGACTGAGCATGGGAGTTCCTTTGGCTCTGTGCTGCTTCCACTTGTGCTGTCACCATACCTTGCTTTTCTTTGTTCTCTGTGGTTAGAGCTGTTTGCCTATGTCAGTCCCAAAGCAAGAACCTGGATATTTCAGTTGAAGGTGCGGAATTCACTCTCTGCTTTCATTCCTCTTCATGAGTACCACAGACCGCATCTCTTTCTAAATGGCCATCCTGGCCCCTCCTGAGATTATTCTTTAGAATAAGAATGCCCCCAACACCCCTACCATCAAATGCCATTTCTAGGCAGGATGGACTCAACTATGTATTGCAATTTGTATTTTTAAACAAAAAATATAAAATAAAATAGAACAAAACAAAACTGGACGGAACTGAGTTGAGTTGGACTAAGCTGAGCTGAGCTGAGCTGGATTGGATTGGATTCTAGGGAGATTGTATCACAAATGGTCCACCTGAACAGATAAGGTAAATGAGGCCACAGGATTACATAACTTGCCTATGGTCACTTACTTTATTAGTTGGAAAAAAATCCTGTTTTACCAAGCCCAGCAATACACTCTTCCCACTCTACTGCTTCTGATAATTTGCTTAGTTTTGAAGCAATGTTTTAGTTTGTTTGCTAGCATTTTGCCTAGACTTTTCATCTTAACTTAGTTTTGTAATTAGACAGAAATCACTGGAAGAAGGAGAAATGTAATATTTAAGAGTTTTGTTTTTTAGCTCATGTAGGAAATCACTTTAGACATTTGTATAGCCAAGTTCACCTACTCTGGTTCACCAGTTGGGCATATCATAATGTGGATCATGAAAAGACTGCCCAAGAGATCACAGACCCAGGATTAGCATTCAGCACTTCAAATGCATATTTTAAATTTTGCAATGATGAGAAAATTCAGGCCGGGTACAGTGGCTTACGCCTGTAATCCCAGCACTTTGGGAGGCCAAGGCAGGTGGATCACCTGAGGTCAGGAGTTCGAGACCAGTCTGACCAATATGGAGAAACCCTGTCTCTACTAAAAATACAAAAAAAGTAGGTGGGCGTGGTGGTGCATGCCTGTAATCCCAGCTACTCAGGAAGCTGAGGTAGGAAAATCGCTTGAACCCAGGAAGCAGAGGTTACAGTGAACTGAGATCGCACCACTGCACTCCAGCCTGGGAAACAAGAATGGAACTCCATCTTAAAAAAAAAAAAAAAAAGAGAGAGAGAAAATTCAAACTTGTGTCAAGAAGAAGAATAAAAAGCACCTACATATGCCCATGACTGTTTTCACCATTACCAACATATGGCCAGTTGTACTCCATCTAAGTTCCTGTCCTAGATTACTTTGCAGCAAATCTTAGACATCAAACCATTTCGATATGTATTTCCAAACATAAGGATTCTTTTTGTCATACAACCACAATATTATGACCATTCTTCGAATACTAAAAATGACTTTAAATCATTGAATACTCTGTCTCATATATTTTTAAGGCTTATTTAGCTGAATCAGAATAAAAATAAGGTCTACAGCAATTGGTTATGTCTATTTTAAATTCCTGGTTTTCTTCCCTCTTTCTTCCTTTGAAATTCATTTGTTTAAGAGATCAGGTCTTTTGTTATTAATATTTCTTATGCCCTGAAATTTGCTGATTGTATCTCAGAATTAATATGCCACTCTGTCCCCAGTACTTCCCACAGGATGTTTCTTAGGCAGCAGTGTATTATTCCATCAGGAGCCACGTAACCTTGTGTTGTCTCTTTTTGTGATGTTAGAGTCATCAGTGATTGATATGGTTTGGCTGTGTCCCCACCCATATCTCATCTTGAATTCCCATGTATTGTGGGAGGGACCCGGGAGAAGGTAATTAAATCGTGGGGGCAAGTCTTTCCCACGCTGTGCTTGTGATAGTGAATAAGTCTCATGAGATCTGATGGTTTTAAAAGGAAGAGTTCCCCTGCACAAGCTCTCTCTCTTTGCATGCTGCCACCCATGTAAGATGTGACTTGCTCTTCTGTGCCTTCTGCCATGATTGTGAGGCTTCCCCAGCCATGTAGAACTTTATGTCCAATTAAAACTGTTTATTTTGTAAAATGCCCAGTCTCATGTATATCTTAATCAGTAGAGTGAAAACGGACTAATACAGTAAATTGGTATCAGTAGAGTGGCGTATTGCTGAAAAGATACCCAAAAGTATGGAAGCAACTTTGGAACTGGTAACAGGCAGAGGTCGAAACAGGTTTGGAGGGATCAAAAGAAGACAGGAAAATTTGGGAAAGTTGGATCTTCCTAGAGACTTGTTGAATAGCTTTGACCAAAATGCTGATAATGATAAGGACAATGAAATCCAGTTCCTCAGACGGAGAAGAGGAACTTGTTGGGAACTGGAGCAAAGGTGACTCTTGTGATAGCAAAAAAGACTGGTGGTATTTTGCTCTACCCTAGAGATTGGTGGAAATTTGAACTTGAGAAAGATGATTTAGGGTATCTGGTGGAAGAAATTTTTAAGCAGCAAAGCATTCAAGATGACTTGGGTGCTGTTAAAAGCATTCGGTCCTTCAGACTCCAGAATTGTCAATCCACTGGCAGCTGCTCCATGTGCCTGGAAAAGCTGCTGACACTCAATGCCAGCTCGTGAAAGCAGCTGGGAGGGAGGAGGGAGGCAGTAACCTGCAAAGCCATGGGGTGGAGCTGCCCAAGACCATGGGAACACACCTCTTGCATCAATGTGACCTGGATGTGAGACATGGAGTCAAAAGAGATCATTTTGTAGCTTTGAGATTTGACTGCCCCATGGATTTTGGACTTGCATGTGGCTCCACTTTGTTTTGGCCAATTTCTCCCATTTGGAGTAGCAGTATTTAACCAATGCCTGTACCCCCCATTGCATCTAGAAAGTAGTTAACTTACTTTTACAGAGTCATAGGTGGAAGGCGCTTACCTTGTCTTGCATGTGGACTTTTGAGTTAATGCTGAAATGAGTTGAGACTCTAGAGGACTGTTGAGAAGGCATGATTGATTTTGAACTATGAAGATATATGATTTAGGTGGAGCCAGAGGCAGAATGATATGGTTTGGCTGTGTCCCCACCAAAATCTCATCTTGAATTCCCACATGTTGTGAGAAGGACCCGCTGGGAGGTAATTGAATCATGGGGGCAAGTCTTTCCCATGCTGTTCTTGTGATAATGAGACCTGATGGTTTTAAAAAGAGGAGTTACCCTGCACAAGCTCTCTCTCTCTTTGCTTGTTGCCATCCATGTAAGATGTGACTTGCTCCTCCTTGCCTTCCACCAAGATTCTGAGGCTTCCCCAGCCATGTGGAACTGTAAATCCAATTAAATCTCTTTCTTTTGTAAATTGCCCAGTCTTGGGTATATCTTTATCAGTAGCATGAAAACAGACTAATACAGAGATCATTGCCTGACTCTATTAGTGATGATATTCTAATTCTACCATTTTTTCTACATTTATTAGATGAAATATAGATTTAAAAATTTCTTCTTGTCACTTATTTGTTGTATAGGAAAAACACAACAAATGCTTGATTTTTTCTAATATATTGCAGTTATCTATGGCTAACACACCCCAAAACTTAGTACCTTAAAACAATACCATGCCAGTCATGGTGGCTCATGTCTATAATCTCAACACTTTGAGTGGTTGAGGCTGAAGGGTTGCTTGAGCCCAAGAGTTTCAGAACAGCCTGAGTAACACAGAAAGACCGCATCTCTACAAAAAATACAAAAATTAGCCAGGCATAGTGGCTTGCACATTCCAACTACTCAGGACCCTGAAGTGGGAGTATCACTTGAGCCTGGGAGTCAAGGCAGCAGTAAGCCATGATTGCTCACTGCACTTCAGCCTGAGTGACAGAGAGAAGCCCTGTCTCAAAAAACAAAACAAACAAAAACTCAATGCCAATTATTTTATTGTTGTACCTCACAGTTCTGGGGGTTGGCTGCATTCAGCTAGTTGATTCACATTTGGAGTTTCTCATATGGTTGCAGTCAGACTGTGACTGGAGCTGAAGTCATCTTGAAGGCTCATCCTTACTCACGTGTATGGAAGATTTCAAGTGGGTTTGTCATCTGAAACACCTACACATGTCCACTTCCACTCTAGCCAGTGGCTTTCTCCAGCATAGTGGTTGATTTTTAAGAGTAACAGCTGTATCATATTTTATGACCTAGTCTTGGAAATCACAGACCAAAATCACAGGTCTGCCAAATTGAGGGGAGGGAGCATGGACCCCACACCCCAGTGGGAAGAATGAAAATTTACATTGTACGATCACATGAGATGGTAGATCTTGTGGCTATCATCTTAGAAAATACAGTTTGATACATTTATTTAACACTTTTTGCTAAAATTCATTGTTATAGCATCCAACAAAGTTGATCCAATCCATTTTATCTTTATTATTATTATGAACTCATGGAAGTTAATACATTTTAAATATTCCAATCATTGCAGTTACTGTTTCCACTCATACATAAATTCATTCATCTTGACAAGTGAAAGACTCGTTAAATTACACCTCAGTTCTTTTGCTACAACTGCACAGGTTTTGAAAATCTCTTTACTTCCTGGCATGGCATGATATTCCAGGCTCATCTTGAACATTTCTCATTCCAGAAACAGAATCCTTCATTTCTCTAAAAGCTCTCGTTCCTTTTAAGGTAAAATGCCGTATGAGTTCCTTCCTTCTGATATTTCAAATGCAAATTCAGAACTCGCAGTTTTTACTCACCTCATTGATCTTGTGTCCCTATCTCCTTCCCCCATGCTAAAAATACTAACTCCCAGTAATACCAACATAATTAAATATATGTTCCATTCCACAAAGGTAGCAAATAATCTCAGAATAAACACCAACAATAAAATTAGTAAAAGTAATTTTTATACCCAAATTTCCTATACCCAAAGTTTTGTTTTTTAGGTATGTCTGTCTCATAATGAATAAATAATGAAACTGTGCTATTCCAAAGTCACTTGAAATAACTCTTCCCTGTGTGGTTATGTCACTACCTCCATGCAGTTAGATTCTTTTGCTGCTTTTTCTTAAGAATTTCATTTTAAAGATTTAATGTAATTAGTAATGTAAAATATTTACATAGTGACAAAATCAAATCTGCAAAATAAGATACATTCAGGAAAGTCTAACTTTTATTTCTGTCGCTTCCTCTTCCTTCTCCTTTCCCCGTCAGTAATTTTTTATTTCAATATTGATTTGTTTATATTATGATAAAATACGTACGTATTTTAATCTCACTCCTTTGTTAAATTCGTAGATGCATACAATACATGCCTTCTCCTTTTTGCTTTTTTCACCCAATAATAAATTTGGACAAAGAGGGGTGCTATTGAATAATCATGAAGAAAGAGATCTGATTATTCAACAGCACCCCTCTTTGTCCAGAAAAATTACATACATGTGAAGCCTGTAGCAGCAGGGGGTGACATGAAAAAGCACTTGATGCTTTTAAGCAGAGCAGCAGAGAGCATATGTGATGGTGACTTAGTGGACAGCCAGATCCGGAGTAAGCAAAACTGGAGTCTTCTGCCTACGCAGGCCATTTATGCCAGTGTTCTTCTTGGAGAGTTGATGAGGGGGTTCATGACCCAGTTTCCCACCTTACCGAGCTGACTGGGGAAGCACTCGTCTACAGGCAAACACGATCGTATTGTTCAGGACCTGGCCTTGCATATGAGTCTCAGAACTTACTTCAGCAAAAGGACCGTAAACATGGATTATTTGTCACATCTAAGGGATGTACTTGTACAGCCCTTGACCTCACAAGGAGTCGACAGGGTACAGGATGTTATTGCGCTTATGGGCTCATATTATTCGATGAAAGAAGACTTTGAGAATATCATGGAAATTAGCAGCTGGGGTGGCAAACCTAGTTCCTTTTCAAAGCTGGATCCCAAGGTGAAAGTAGCTTTCACAAGAGCTTACAATAAGGGAGCCCACCTTACTCCGTATTCACTTCAAGCTATAAAGGCATCTAGACACAGCACAAGCCCATCCCTGGATTCGGAATACAATGAAGAGTTAAATGAAGATGACTCTCAATCTGATGAGAAAGACCAAGATGCTATAGAAACTGATGCCATGATCAAGAAAAAGACAAAATCTTCAAAGCCTTCAAAACCAGAAAAAGATAAGGAGCCCAGAAAAGGAAAAGGAAAAAGTTCGAAGAAATGAAACCAGTTTTCACTAGCAACAGCCACTTTTTACTCTCCTTCCTGACCAGTCCAGCTGGTCTAGAGAAAGCCTCGTTTTTTCCCAGAGCAACCATGTTTTAACATAGTGGGATGACCTGGTGTCCCATTATAAATAAAGGGTGGTATGGCTAGAAGGGTGTGAGCAGTAGGCTTATGTACACCTCTTATAGGGGTTGATAGGACTTCTTGGGTCCTCCACTGTCCCTTGTCAATCTAGTTACAACGTGCTTTTGAATGACTGTAGAATTGGACCTAGAAACTACACCTGGGCCTTGGAGTCAGATTTTAGTTAACAATAATGAGCCTGGGAGCAGTAGTACTAAGACGTCTTTTGTAGGCTTAAGAATTTATCCTAATGGCCTTTATAGGACCAATGCTGATTTTTCTTTTTAAAAGGTAGTTCCTATTATGTGGTGAAATTTTGTAAATAAATGATTATACAAAACAGTCACCACCTAGAACTGGGTATTCTTTGTACACTGTCAGATATCTTTCAAAGTATAAATTAGGAATAAAAATGTTCCACATGATACATGTACAAATTCTTTTTAAGATTTTCATCTTGTACAGCAAAATATTATGTTGGTATATTACTTATTAATTTGCAAATGATTGGATTAAAAACTCACTGTATTCCAAAAAAATAAATAAATAAATAAATTTGGAGATAGTTGCACAGCAAAGTATAAAAATATTTCTCCTGTTCTTTCAGAACTGCATGCTCCTTTGTTTGACTGTACCATTGCTTATTCAACTGGAACCCTACTAAGGACATTTGAGTTGTTTCCAGTCTTTTGCTATCACAAATAGGCCTGCAGTGAATAGCTTCATGATTATCTGTCTTTGCATTGTTTGCAGTGTATTTCAGGGGTAGATTTTTAGAAACAAGAGCTTTTATTCACATGCAATTTTGTTGTGTAGTGCCAAATTTTGTTCCACAGGTGATGTAACAGTTTGCTTTCCCATCAGCAGTATGTGACACTTCCTAGCTCCCTCAGTCTTACCAAATATATTATGTTGTCAAACTTCTGCTTTTTTGCCAATCTGATAGGTTGTACTTTAAAAAAACTCTATCCTGTGCTTCAAGGAGTTACATTTAGATATGGAACATGAAAATAAGTTATCATCTTAACTGAAGAGAATTTAACATCTTGTGTTTTAAAAAAGAAAGGCAAATATTTTTTCTCTTCTCATGACTATTCAGCAATAGGCCTTTTCTTGCATTTCATTGCACATTATCTAATTAAACAAATGTCCTGCAGTTAACGGAACAGAAAAAGAAGTTGTTTCTGGAATGCATTTGACTGGAATTTATCCTCATATACACACCTTGTCAGACAACTCCCAGTTTGAGATATTACTTAGTAAAACTAGGATGACCCTGGGCTAGTGTCTAAATCGGCCGATTGTCATCCAGCCTCAAGGGGTGTGACCTTCTCCCTGCTTGGTGCACCTGAGTCAGTGTGCTGTAACCATGCCCAGGGACCTAACAACCTTCACCAGCCAGCTTCACAGCCTTTTCCTGACAAGTTAATTTTCTCCCATTTTACTACTTAACCTTCCCATAACCCCAATCTGTGCTAGGTTTGATGATCAGGACTTTGGTGACCCCCATAGTAATGCAGCATTTCTACCTAGTTTGTCTTCCATTTTTAATGAATGAAGAGAGAGGAAAGAGCAAGGACAGATGGAAAAACACACATTTTTATTGCATGTATTTTTAGGTATTTAGCAGCCATGCACATGCACCTCTTCTACAGTGATATGAAATACCGAATTGAACTATAGCTTTCTATTTGTTTTCCTCTTCTATTCTCTTCTTTAGCTTTCTGTTCAGCATTGTTTATTTCTGCTTTCCCATTCTTCTGTTCCCAATTATGCTCAGGCAAAAGATCTCCTTTTTCTGTGTCTTATTAAAAATTATTTTTTATTTTTAAGCTATTGGATAAAATACTAGCTAAATGAGAATAAGCTGAGTCATATCTCTTTAATTGTTCAAAACAATAGCAAGCATTTTCTCAGTTATGAGCTATTTTAGGTTACACTTTTAAAATAGGAACTTTCTTTTAAAAAGCTTATGAGAACTATGGATGCACATTATAATAAGAAACTGGAATTGGAGGCAGAAAACACATTACCAAGGTTTATAACTCACTCATGATTCTTTTTTGTTGTTGTTGTTGTTAGAGGCATTTACTTTTTTAAAAATTTGACTTTAAGTTCTGGGATACATGTGTAGAATGTGCAGGTTTGCTACATAGGTATACATGTGGCCACGGTGGTTTGCCGCACCTATCAACCCATCATCCAGGTTTTATGCCCTGTATGCATTAGATATTTGTCCTAATGCTCTCCCTCCCCTTGTCCTGCATCCCCTGACAGGTCCCAGTATGTGACGTTTCCCTCCCTGTGTCCATGTGTTCTCATTGTTCAACTCCCACTTATGAATGAGAACATGTGGTGTTTGGTTTTCTGTTCTTGTGTTAGTTTGCTGAGGATGACGGTTTCCAGCTTCACCCATGTCCCTGCAAAGGACATGAACTCATCCTTTTTACGGCTGCATAGTATTCCATGGTGTATATGAACCACATTTTCTTTATCCAGTCTATCATCGATGGGCATGTGGGTTGGTTCCAAGTCTTTGCTGTTGTAAATAGTGCTGCAATAAACATACGTGTAATTCTTACTGAATTCTCGTCATAGGATTGAATGCTAGTTGTCCTGGAAATACAGTCTTTTTATATCTCATGGCATGCAACTTTTTGCTTCAGAAAATATATAAACGTTTTGTATTGAATATTACAGGATTCATCTGATGTCTTGTAGGCCAACAGATTATTCTTACATTTGGACAATACTGGTTGTAAATGAATTCAAATAGAGCAATATAAACAAAAGTATTCCAATTCTTTTTTTAACAGAAGTTTGTGGATATGAAAAAGAGTTGACTAAAGTCTTGCCTACTTGCCTTGTTGGGAAACATTTTCAATGACAAAAACAACCTACTGCGTTCTGAAATTCTTAAATCGATCACTTAAACAAAAACATTTAACCTTTCTTATAGTTTCATTGTCAAACATTGTTCAGCTAATCATTTTCAAGAAATATCATTTGCTATGTCACTTCGCTAAAGGAAAACTTACACTTTAAGATATGTGCCTTTGAAGATGGGAGAATAAAGAATTATTTTTTGCCGTTCTTTTTTCCAGGATTTGGGAAATATATTCATGGCCTGAGAAAAATAAGCTTTATTTAAGTGGACAAATGCCATCAACAACATCAGACAAGTTGTTTGTTGGATATCAGATAGGTGTTTGTTGTATACCATATAGTTTTTTGCTCCTCTAGAGTCATGGGAAGTATTTTTTCTTTTCAAATCCATCTCATATGTTCAGATGAGGATAAGGTATAGATGAAATAGGTCATTAAGTCTGTAAGTTATTTATTTTATCAAAGATTTGAAAATACTTGTAAACTACAACTCATTTCAGAATAAGTTACACATTTCTACTTCTTCTCTACCCTCTCCTCCACTTTAGCAAACATACACACATACATGGACAGACAAAATGGCGTAACTGAGGATAGCAACAGTAGCCTTGAAATAAATTGCAAACTAAGAGCTTTATGCTATAAAGAAGGTCAAGAAAGCCAAAGAAATAGAAAAAAACAGTCACTTTGGAAAAAAAAAGTATCTGAGGAAACAGAAAATGCCCACAAAGATAAGAAACAATAAAAAGTACAAACACTTAAGCTCTTGAACAGGGGTGCTATCAGCCTATTATATGGAAGATTTAACACACACTTAAACAAATTGTAAAATCTGTCTGTCTACCACATCAGTTATGACCACTTAGGGGACTGGAGCAGTAGCACCTGGAAAATGACCTTTCCAAAACACCGACAATCTCAACATGACATTGTCACGCAGTGAGTAGCTTAAAATGTGAAAAAAAAAATCTCTCAGAAACTCTCTCTAAAATCTCTACCTATCTCCTATTTATGTCTCTGCATCTTACATTTAACAGGCATCTAGAATGAATGTACACTTTATATTTTAAAGGCTTTTATTAAATAAAGTGTGAAATTACATTACAATATCTTGAGTAGAACTCAAACACTAGTAGAAAAATTATATTTACATAAAATTTAATCTAGATGTATGTTATCAAATCAGTTGTGTGCAGAGACAACCAAATGACTATGGTACTAGCACATTTGCTCTGTTTGATAATGCAATGGCTGCCTCTCCTTTACTTTTGTGTTATGATGAGTACGGTTACACTCCTATACAATACTCCCTCCCCATTTCCCCTGCCGAGACACACATATATGTATACTTACACTCACTGGCTTATATTGATTTTGCTGTTATTGTTGCTCTCTGGTGTCTTAAGGATAGACTTTCTTCTCTTTCACACATGTGTCTTCTGATTATGGTGCATATACATTGATTAGAATTAACAGAAGCCACTTGGATTTACAAACCCACAGGTTTTAAAGGTTTTTTTCTTTTTTTTTGGCTTGTGGGACCAAAAAGATAATGCAAACATTGTAGCAATGTTCTTCCTGTGAAAGGTTGCATAAGATGATGCAGAAGATGTAATACCTCAAGAAGAGAAGATAAAGTACCTGGAGTAAAAGCTTTCATGGAGAGCTCTTGGTTGATGGTGTAAAAATAAAAGTGATTTACTGAACGCACTTTAACTCAAACGTATATTCAAATGTACACATTCTTTTAATAAATATTCACAAGATTTAATTTAATATTATTTCAATGCTTTTTAAATGGCCTCTTAGTACACAAGTTAATGAAGTTGGGAAGTATGAATTCATTTCATTTAATCATGAATAATAACAACTCACATCTTTGAGCGTTCCAATGTGTTCTTCTGCAAAGTGCTAATTTTTTCACGTGTATTACCTCAATCAGTTTCATTCATCTACCTTTTATTCCTTCTCTTCCCCCTTCTTTCACCTAAAATCATAATTTATGTTTGCTTTTTAGGAGAAAGATTACTCTTTGGACAAGTCAGAGAAAATATGGCAGATTTGCAGCTCATAGAAAAGATTAAATCATGTAACTTCAAAGATAATTTAAAGCCTGGTATGGTTCAAGGTATTGAAGTGACAGAAGTCAGAAGATGGGCAGGAAAGGTAGCAATGCCTAAGCAATCGCCAAAAGGATCATCTAAATTCCAAAAACCATTACTGTGACTTTTATTTGGACCAATTAATCTGATAACTTCACATCCCAAATACCTCACTTATAGCATAAATCTGTTTTCATGGTGTTGGTCCCTTGTTTTATGGCCACAGTGTCCTATTCTCCTTGCAAATGGTGATAATTTGTTACACAAGGTGTCTAAAGATTTTCTCACACACAAATACTTGTTAAATGTGATCTATATCTTGATATGGGAAAATTCTATTCAATTGTCTCCATATGTTTTGCTCAAATGTTTAAGATTGTTAAGAAATTTCTTTAAATTTAGTTTTTCTTACTTTGTTTCTTGACAATTCAGCAGATTGTAACAATAGGGGGCTCTCTCATCACGGAGTATAAATAAATTAGAAAATTATATTAACACTGGCTTTTATTTAAAAATTACTCTTAAAACTGGTTTCAAAGTACATGTTAAAATTGACTTACTATTATGTTTTCTATATCTATAAAGTTTAAAGGATTTTTTTATTATGGAGTATCTGTCAATTCTTTGGATCATCTAGTTTTCATACTCTCATTTAACATTAAATCTTGTGAAGAGTGAAAAAAACCTTTTTTCACCTCACAGTCTGAACTTTTTATAGAATCCTGAGATAGAACTCAATGGAACATCTGCTGTAGATGAGAATTTCTGTAAAGTAATGGATCCTTTTGTTCCTCTTTTGTTATAAAAAAGGTCATGTTGATTTGTAGAGGGAATTATTTTATATTCATTATATCATTAAGCATGTTTGAAAAATAAGAGGCTATTAGTGTTCCTAACTGCTTCCAAAATTCAATGGAATAACCATCTTGCTGAGTACATTTTCCATTAGGCATGACACAGCAGTTAAATGCAGTACTGCACTCTAAAATGGCCAGTCGACAGCCTGTGAGCATGTGTGCCGAGGCAGGAAAAGCATAATTTATGCTGCTCAAGAAAAAATTTATTTGGCTTGATTAAGTTGGACTCTCATTTGCGTAATTTAATCAAATATTTTAAAGAAGGATTAATTTTTCTCAAGTCAGCAGCTATGTCATTAGGCTAGCCCCTGAATGTTTGGTTTGTTGACTTTCCAACAATGATTCAGCTAGCTAGTCCTTATCCTTCTTTGTCTTTCAATACAGTGTATCTTTATCTCCCTCAGAGGGCAGCTATGTGTTAATAGCAAATATTTTCCTACAGTAAAACTTCACTTTTAATGAAATATAATTTGCTAATATGCTCTATTTCTTGATTTACTTTCTCAGTCTTTATGTGTACCACTTTTTCCAGTCGAAATTAAGATAGTTTTTTATTGCAGTACATTTTCTCATGTCATCTCAGCTAAATAAAAGTTTTAACAAACAAATGTTGGAACAACTATCTAAAAATCCCAGCAGCCCTAAAATTATATCTTTTTCTAAATATGTTTCTATTAAGGAAAGTAGTGCAGGCTTACCTTGGTCTAATTCCAAATTAAATTTTTAATCTATTTAAATGTACCCTAATGTAATTATTTAGTTATCAATCCATCACTTGTGCATCTGCTTAGAAATGGGCAGGTGGTCCCTTTCAGAAATACCATTAGATAATGATAATGATTGCAATTAGATGATAATGATCTTGGTCATTTACAACATGCAGAGTCGTTTGTGTAAATGATTTTATATAAGTATGGTATGTAGTTAGTAGGGAATCAAAAACTACTTCCTTCCAAGGTTACAATTTCTCTAAGTAGATGAACTGAGTTAGGCATATGGGTTTGAGAAAGTTTATTGCATTTCCTATCTAATAAGACAAATTGTGTAAATCTGGTCAGAGAAGGGGGGCTGGGGCAGACTTATACCAATCCAACTGATACCCCCACCTTCCATGTGCTTTCTTCCTGGTTGTCTAGAGAATCCCAGTGATTACCTAAGCTCTGCTCATGGTCATAAAGCCCTGGCAACCACTGCAACCCCTGCAACCACTTCATCTCCTAACAACACTTCAGCCTCAGCCTTCTCAGGGGTGAGATCTGATCTTCTGGACCACAGAGACTGTGGTTTCCTCAAGAGCTGCCCAGAGAATCCTTGTCAAATTACCCAGATGTGCAGATGAGTTAACATGTTGTGGATCAGACTTTGACCAATGAGAGACAAGAAGGAACAGGAGCAAGCAAGTATATTTTCCTTCTTCCTCTCTTGAGGCTTCACGTATGACCCAGTGTGTCCAGAATTGGTGGGTTCTTGGTCTCACTGACTTCAAGAATGAAGCCGCAGACCCTCGCGGTGTTACAGTTCTTAAAGATGGTGTGTCCGGAGTTTGTTCCCTCAGATGTTCAGATGTACCCGGAGTTTCTTCCTTCTGGTGAGTTTGTGGTCCCGCTGGCTTCAGGACTCAAGCTGCAGACCTTCGCAGTGAGTGTTACAGCTCTTAAAGGTAGTGCCTCTGGAGTAGTTCATCCCTCCCGTCTGGAGTTGTTTGTCCCTCCCTACTGGAGTTGATCGTTGTCTCGCCGGCTTCAGGAGTGAAGCTGAAGACCTTCGCGGTGAGCATTACACCTCATAAACGCAGTGCAGACCGGAAGAGCGAGCACCAGCAACAGTTACTGTGAAGAGCAAAGGAACAAAGCCTCCACAATGTCCACTGGGACCCCAGTGAGTTACCATGGCTGGCTCAGGTAGCCTGTTTTTATTCCCTTATCTGACCCCACCCACATCCTGCTGATTGGACCATTTTATAGAGAGCTGATTGGTCCATTTTGACAGGGTGCTGATTTACAAACATTTAGCTAGACACAGAGTGCTGATTGGTGCATTTACAATCCTTTAGCTAGACACAAACGTTCTCCAAGTCCCCACCAGATTAGCTAAATACAGAGTAGACACAGAGCACTGATTGGTGTGTTTATGAACCTTTGGCTATACATAAAGTGCTGACTGGTGCATTTACAATCCTTTAGCTAGACACAAAAGTCCTCCAAGTCCCCATAGATTAGCTAGACACAGAACACTGATTGGTGCGTTTAGAAACCTTGACCTAGACACAGGGTGCTGATTGGTGTGTTTACAAACCTTGAGCTAGACACAAAGTGCTGATTGGTGCATTTGGGGAGGAGGTTCAGGCATGGCAGGCTGCAGGCCCGGAGCCCTGCCCTGCGGGGAGGCAGCTGAGGCCCCAAGAGTTCCAGCCTGGTGCAGGCAGGCCAGCACTGCTGGGGGACCCTCTGCAGCTGCTGGCCTGGGTGCTAAGCCCCTCACTGCCCCAGGCCAGTGGCGCCAGCTCGCCTCTCCGAGTGTGGGGCATGCTGAGCCCACGCCCACCCGGAACTTGCACTGGCCCCCAAGCCCCGCATACAGCCCCATTTCCCGCCTGAGCCTCTCCCTCCACACCTCCTGGCAAGCAGAGGGAGCCAGCTCTGGCCTTGGCCGTCCCAGAGAGTGGCTCCCACACTGCAGCGGCAGGCTGAAGGGCTCCTCGAGCCCGGCCAGAGTGGACACCGAGGCTGAGGGGGTGCCAAGAGCGAGCGAGAGCGAGTGAGGGCTGCTAGCACATTGTTACCTCTCACCAGGAACAAATTGTGTTTTCTTGAGAAGCTGAGGCCAGCGTGGCAATGCAACACCATGTCTTAGTTTACCCTTCTTTCTTGTCTCAATTCCCCCTCCTTTTTTTTTGGTTTTTTTGTTTTTGGCTTTTGCCTCCCTAAGATAATAAGCCCCAATATAGTTTTAGCATGTACGTTCTGTCTCAAGCTACAGTTCTAGGAAATTCAGGCCAAGACTGAGCTCTTTAAATAACTGTTCACATGTGTTTCCCTTTGCTTATCCAAGAAATTGTGACATTTGCCACTTTCCTAAAATGACTAACCCCAATCTCCTGCACTCCCCACCAGATATAAAATCAATTAACTGACATGGCCCAATAATTGGTTTTCGTCTAGTCTCCACACATTCCAAAATGAGCTTCTGGGACAATAATGTAAGATGAGAAGGTCATTCTAAGTCTCTCGTATATTATGAATTATAGCATGGCTATGTTACTCACGTTACACAAGATTTTGAAAAATACAATATAAATTTTTAAATGAGTTACAACATTCTCATATGCAATGTGAAAAATACAGGCCGAATAAGCATGCTTCTTTGCCTCATGTGAATCAATTCCATGGTATGTACCTTAGAAATACATTTGTTTCTTTATTAAACATAATTAAAGAAAATATGTGGTTTCACATTTTACAAAGTATTTTTATACACAACATTCAACTGGATACACACAGTTAACCTGAGACATAGAGAAGATCTATATTAATGTTATTATTCTTACCATTGACATGAGGATAAACTGAGGCTCAGAGAGACTGAGTTTCCAGAGTTGGTAAGCAGCAGAAACGGGATAGAAAATTACTTTTCATTCTAGACTCTTTGATCTTCATACCCTGTCTTGCTGCTTTACCACATTATATAGGGAGGAGAGGTAGACAATTCTAAAGAGTAAGTAGGACATACGACATTTCTTGAATAGGAATATATTGCATAACTACAAAAAAGGAGATTTTCTCACAACTTACACGACAATATATAATATTATTTTAGACTCATACAAATGTGCATGCAAATTTAATTTCTACAGTTTTCTTTCCCCTAAGATGTGAGAAAATTTAAGTATTTAAAGAAAATCTGTGACCAACTCTGGCAATGTCCACATATCACATAACAGATAATACTGTCTGAAGGTAAAATGATTTGCCTCAGAAAGGCCTTAAAGCATCCTTATATTACAGCTGAATTCAATCATTGGATGGATACTGAAAAAAGTGACTCCTAATGTCCTAAGATTGATTTGGGAAAAGTGTTTGTTCTTGGATAAATATCTGTTTACACCCGAGAAATGACGATAAGTTGGAACAAATGGGCAGTTTTCTGAACAGAGAAAAGTAAATGATGGGAATCCTCAACAAATAAATTCACTTAACATTTTTTATGATCTCAAAAGGAATTCCATAGAGAAATCTACGTATTTCAGATTCACAGAAAGCCCTTCCAGGGGGTGAAATATAAAGCAGTCAGAGAAATATAAGAAGCCATGGTAGTATATGGGTTTCACTTTATGCAAAACTAAAATAACATTTTTGGGGCGGGAAATTGACCCAAAGGTTTAGAAGGATTGGTTTTCTACCATCAGACACCTTTCATAGTGAAAATGCAATGCGAGCTACGAATTTTCTCTTCTGTGAAGGTATGACACTAACGTGCTGCTGAAGTAAAGTATAACAACCAAACACGACGTTTTATCAGGAAGGGAAGCAAGAAACAAAGTAGAAGAGAATCTCAGACCCTTAGGAGAAAAACTTGCTACTTCTTGAAATTTTGCTCCTTTTCCTAGTAAAGCACAATCTAACTTATATGTTTGCAAAATCAATTTTCAGTTATCAGGAAATGGACGAATTTTTAATTGAAAGAATAAAAGTGTGGGTTTTTTTGTTTTGTTTTTTGTTTTTGTTTTGTCATAGAGTCTGTCACCCAGGTTGGAGTGCTGTGGCACTTTCCTTATTCACTGTAGCCTGGGACTCCTGGGCTTAAGTGATCCTCCCACCTCAGCCGCCTCAGGAGTGGGAACCACAGGTGCAAGCCACCATACCTAGCTAATTTTTGTAATTTTTGTAGAGACAGAGTCTCACTATGTTCCCCAGGCTGGTCTTGAAATCCTGAGCTCAAGTGATACCCCCACTTTCAGCCTCTCAAAGTGCTGGTATTAGAGGCATAACTCCCCCATACTTGGCTGAAAGTGTATGTTTAAGAAGCAGTTTTACTATAAACATAAGGCTATTCTACCTTAGTTGTAATCACTAAAAGTGACATAAGCCTGAACTTTAAAATAGTGTAAAATATTTAAAAGTTATTATCAAGCTCTAGGAATTGTCAGAGGCTTTCACACACCTTTGGTATCATATATGTATAATGTATAGAAAAAAATCATCCCTTTCCTCTCAAATATCCTTAGCGACTAAATATTAGAATGATTCATACACATAAATGTGAATAAACAAAGTTTCTCAAGAAACTGCAATCACCGCTCCAGGAAACAGTAAAATACCTTATTTGTGAAAGGTGTACAAATAAATTAGCAAAATAAGGAGTGCAGGGTGCATATATTTAAGCAAGATATTTATCCAATTTTTCAAGATATATCTCCTAAGTATATTTTCAAAAGGAAATGCAAACTAGAAAACAGTAAAATTAGATAGTATTTTCTGTACTTAGATGTTAAAGGAAATTTCTTATTAACATCCAAGTATGGATGTTAATGTTCATGTTCTAATGGATAAAATAAAGAAACACAGCAGACGTTGATTTTACACTTATGTAAGAGTCGAATATGAAAGCTCTATGCATGGGGGTGGAGGAAGTCCCTGCTCCACTCATTTATTCAGACATCCAGGCTGATGGAGACAGTGACATCATCATCTTCTGGTTTCTGAGGTCACCCTGGCATTAGCATCCAACCACCAGAAAGGGAAAGAGAAAGGTGTTTTCTGACTTTAATCAGCATTTATCACTTCCGCACATGTTCCATGAACTAAATCTCAGACATATGGCTACACATAACTTCAAATAATAATTTCAAACACTTGGAAATTAGATGGGAAAATGAAACTGCCTTCTTACAGTAAAACAATTGAATCAATATTTGCCATAGGTTGTGGGTTTACCCCCAGTTGAAAATAAAACTCTAATTAATAGGCTCCAATTTTTTTCCCTAATGCAGTAGTAGCTCCTAAGTTAAGCAAAATCAGGCAGTGTTAGTATCTTAAAGATGTGCCACAATTTTAGTTAGGTCTCTTTCAGTTGCAAAGAATGGAGGCTCATTCAAGCTACTGCAATCAAAAGAAGCATATTATGCGGATACATGGAACTAGAACTGGTACTGGAAAAAGTACCAAAGTCAGGAGAGCCCTACCAGTGAATTGATCTATTTTTCTCTTGGGGCTCATGATTTCTTTCTCTCATTGAGTAACTATACCTCTCTACATAATTGTTACTTGCTCTCCTCTCTAATGCCCCTCACAATGTCTCCCTCCTGGTAACTGTGGCTCCCTCTGGATTCAATCTCCACGGCCTTTAATATATCTCGTGGCATCATTTTGATCATATAAATTCCAAAGAGAAAAGGAGAGAGAGACCCAGCTCAATTTTTTTTTTTTTTTTTGAGTCAGCCCAAATCACTGCCTCTTTCATCTCAGACCGGTTGACAGCTCCTGGCTCACAGGTGTGGGTCGCATATACACCTTGTGGTTTCTAGGCAAGGGATTGGAAGGGTGGAAGATGAGCCCATTAATGGACATATCTAGTACAGGCACTGAATATAATATATCTAAACAGCCTGAAAACCAAAGAACCAACATTCAAAGAGAACGGATGTCTAGTTGGATATTACATATTCACTACTCAGAGTGGAAAAATCCCTGGCAAACTAACTTAGAGTTTCCTATTTCCATTGGCAAAGTAATCTGTACAGTAGAAAAAAGTCCTGCAAGTTCTCTTAACTTAAAAGGACTCTTAGCTGAAGCACTTTAGAGGTTTATAATCTTTTTTCCAAAATCTTTTAGTATTAAATTTAGCATCATGTATGTTCAGATTTTAGATAGCCAAAATAGTCCAAATACAATATAGTATGTGCCAACCCCAGCAGGATCTCTGTGAGTGTTATGTAATCAAACATATTCGTATTTCTGCAGTAAAATACTAAGTTTTCCAGGTCAGAGCAGAGTT
The DNA here is from genome assembly GCF_000951035.1 of Colobus angolensis palliatus. Classification (NCBI taxonomy): domain Eukaryota; kingdom Metazoa; phylum Chordata; class Mammalia; order Primates; family Cercopithecidae; genus Colobus; species Colobus angolensis. Next base: position 4,364,485 of record NW_012120376.1, read on the forward strand.
TGCTTCTAAATGAGGTATTAATTTTTTTTTCAGTTTTCAGAGTTGTTTAGTATTTTTTTAATCACAAATGAGGGATTGTACACTTAACTTACCATCTCCCTGTTAATGCTTTACTTCTGTTTTTTCCAAGATCCTTAAATATTCTCTGCTTTGATTTTTCGATTGTTATTTAACTCCTTTTGTTGAATGACCATAAGAAAAAAAAGGACACTGTTCATTTCCAGTGTCCAATAATTCTGACAGTTACTAATCAGTAGATGACAGTGACTTGCTTTCTTCTGTCAGTGGCAGTTTTGTGTATAGATTACTTACTGTGAGTCTTTCTGTCATAATTTAATCATCCCAGGCATCACTATGACTCATTTTCTTGGTCTCCGGACCTGACCAAAGGGCCTAGCATTTGGTGAACAACTCGAAGTCCTGTGGGTTAGATCTAGATGTCTGCAGTAATTGCTACCACCAGGTTTCCAAAGATGGCTTAGTAGCCGATATAACTACTGTACTAAACAATGACAACTTAGTCATGAAGAGGCACTAGGATGGTGATACACACCATAGATCTAAGAACTCAGCTCTATGCTACTTTATACTTAAATTAGCAACTATTTCATTTCCTTTTTATTAATGGCAAGGGTTTCTGATCAAGAAGACAATATTTTTAAATTTAATTTTGTGTTCTGTTTCAATAGTTTCTGGGATACAAGTGGTTTTTGGTTACATGGATAAGTCCTTTAGTGGTGATTTCTGGGATTTTGGTGCACCCATCACTTAAGTAGTGTACACTGAACCCAATACATAGTCTTTTATCCGTCACCTTCCTCTCCTCCTTCCCCAACTGAGTCCCCAAAGTCCACTATATCATTCTTATGCCTTTGTATCCTCATAGCTTAGCTCCCACTTATAAGTGAGAACGTACAATATTGATTTTCCATTTCTGAGTTACTTCACTTAGAATAATGGCCTCCATCCAAGTTGCTGCAGAAGACATTATTCCATTGCTTTTTATGGCTGAGTAATATTCTATGGTGTGTATAGACCACACTTTCTTTATCCAGTCATTGGTTGATGGGCACTTAGGTTAGTTCCATATCTTTGCAATTGTGAATTGTGCTGCTATAAACATGCATGTGCATGTGTCTTTTTCCTATAATACCTTCTTTTCCTTTGGGGAGCTACCCAGCAGTGGGATTGCTGAATCAAATAGTATTTCTGCTTTTAGTCTTTAAGAAATCTGTACACTGTTTTTCATAGTGGTTGTATTAGTTTACATTGCCACCAACAGTGTGAAAGTGTTCCCCTTTTCACCAGATCCACAACAACTTTTTTTTTTTACGGCCATTCTTGGAGGAGTAAGGTGGTATCTCATTGCGGTTTTCATTTGCCTTTCCCTGATAATTAGTGATGTTGAGCACTTTTTTATTTTTTTGTTGGCTGTTTGTATATCCTCTTTTGAGAATTGTCTATTTATGTCCTTTGCCTAGTTTCGATGACATTATTTGTTTTTTCCTTGCTGTTCTGTTTGAGTTCCTCGTGGATTCTGGATATTAGTCCTTTGTCAGATGCATAGTTTGTGAATATTTTCTACCACTCTGTGGGTTGGATGACAACATAATATTACATGATACTTGATAACTCATTTCCTCTATGAAATACTTATGAAAGCACAAAAGAGATGCAATATTTGATAACTAGAAAGTAAACACTAGTTAGCAATATGTCAGATACCAGAAACAATTTCCTCTAACAAATGGCCACATGATGCTTTGATATAGAAAAGGGGAAACAGGCAGAAATAATGTGGTGGGTTTACACCCATACACACAGAGTATTGGGAATTCAGAGGCAGAATTATTTTTAAAGATACTCTAACTTCTTATAATGAATATGTATAATTATAAATGTAAATGAAATACTAAAATTTGTACATTAACTATTCCCAGGAAAAATAGCTAACACATTGAGGAATAAACCTCAAATTATGTATCTCAGTAGCTCTCCATAGCACCGTAAGCTTTAGTAGGTATGAATGTAAATTTCTATATTGCTTCAAAAATAAATGGAAAACATAATCAATTATATAAGTTAAAAAATAGAAGCTACAAATGTTGACAGAAGCTTATAGAATAAAATCCTAAGGTTCTGACTTGAACATCCTTTCAGAATGAGCCTCCTGCACAATGTATCTACTTAAGAAACAAGTGCAGTACAAACTTAGGTTACAGAGCACTACTATGTAACTGACAAGGCAGATGATAGGTTCACTTGACTCTGTGGCATCAGGCCACTTCTGAAGAACTGCTTCTTAACTGAGATACTATATTTTAAGAGGGACTTTTTTTATTAACTACAGCATATTTCAAGAAATTTAATACAAATTACGAAAATCCTACCAGACAGCTAAGACTATTTTAAGTAGCAATGCAACCCACTAGTAATCACTGTTTTCTCAACAGTTAGAGAGGCCTGGGGCTGGATCCTGACTCAACCTCCTTCCCACCCAGGGAAGCTAGGACGGGTTATTCCACTTCTCCATACCCATTTGCTTCACTGTTAAATTACGACATCAATAGTATGTGCTAAACATGAAGGATCACTGGAGAATTGTATGAACTAAAACATGAATAGCATTTAGAATATTGTCAGGAATGTATTTAGTTCTCTGAAATATTAACTATTACTACTATGCAAAGAAGAAACAACTTTTTGAGGAGAAATTAGACAAAATAGCTGTCATCGAATAGTTGTCAGTCCATTGTGTAAGACAGTTAGTTAATATTATGTGTGATTTAAGGAAAGAACTAGGGTCACACGGTGGCTTTTTGAGACACAAGTTTAATATAACATAGAAATAGTAACATTCTAAAGACTGGGCCTGTACAGAAATGGAAGGACAGGGCAGGCTCATTGAACTGAGGTTACCATCAGGAGGTGTTCAAGCATATATATTGGTTAGATGCCTCTTGGTCAAAGAAATTTGATATGGTTTGGCTGTGTCCCCACCCAAATCTTATCTTGAATTGCAGCTCCCATAACTCCTGGGTGCTGTTGGAGGGACCCAGTGGGAGATAATTGACTCTTGGGGGTGGTTTCCCCCATACTGTTCTCTTGGTAAATCTCATGAGATCTGATGGTTTTATAAGGGGAAACTCGTTTCACTTGGTTCTCATTCTCTCTTGTCCGGCACCATGTAAGATGTGCCTTTCACCTCTCACCATGTTGTGAGTCCTCCCCAGTCACGTGGAACTGTGAATCCATTAAACCTCTTTTGATTTATAAATTACCTAGTCTCATGTATGTCTCTATCAGCAGTGTGAAAACGAATGAATACAGTAAACTGGTACCAGTAGAGTGGGGCGCTGCTGTAAAGATACCCAAAAATGTGGAAGCAACTTCAGAACTGGGTCCCGGGCAGAGGTTGGAACAGTTTGGAGGTATCAGAAGAAGACAGGAAAATATGGGCATGTTTGGAACTTCCTAGAGACTTGTTGAATGGCTTTGACCAGAAAGGTATTAATGATATGGACAATGAAATCCAGGTCGAAATGGTCTCAGATGGAGATGAGGAACTGGTTGGGAACTGGGGTAAAGTTGACTCTTGCTATGTTTTAGCAAAGGAACTGGTGGCATTTTACCCCTTCCCTAGAGATTAATGAAACTTTGAACTTGAGGAGATTGTTTAGGGTATCTGGTGGAAGAAATTTCTAAGCAGCAAAGTATTCAAGAGGGCACTTGGGCTGTTAGAGGCATTCAGTAAACAGAGCAGAAAGTTGGGAAAATTTGCAGCCTGATGATGCAATAGAAAAGAAAAACCCATTTTCTGAGGAGAAATGCAAGTGAGCTGCAGAAATTTGCATAAGTAATGAGGAACCAAATGTTAATTGCCAAGACAATTAGAAAAATGTCTCCAGGGCATGTCACAGACCTTTGCGATAGCCCCTCTATCAAAGGCCTGGAGGCCAAGGCGGAAAATATGGTCTCCCTGCCCAGGGCCCTGGGCCCACCTGCTGTGTTCAGCCTAGGGACTTGGTGTCCTATGTCCCAGCTGCTTCAGCCCTGGCTAAAAGGGCCCACAGTACAGTTTGAGCCGTGGCTTCAGAGGGTGCAAGTCCCAAATCTTGGCAGCTTCTGCATGGTATTGAGCCTGCAGGTGCACAAAAGTCAAAATTGAGGTTTGGGAACCTCCACCTAGGAAGTAACTAACTTGCCTTTGATTTTATGGACTCATGGATGGAAGGGACCTGCCTTGTCTCGGATGAGACTTTGGACTGTGCACTACTGAGTTAATGCTGAAATGAGTTGAGAGTTTGGGGGACTGTTGGGAAGGCATGATTGGTTTTGAAATGTGAGAATACGAGATTTAGGAGGGGCCAGGGGTGAAATGATATGGTTTGGCTATATCCCCACCCAAATCGTATCTTGAATTGTAGCTCCCATAACTCCCACATGTTGTGGGAGGGATTCAATGGGAGTTAATTGAATCATGGGGGCAGTTTCTCTCATAGTGTTATCATGGTAGTGAATAAGTCTCATGAGAGCTGATGGTTTTATAAGGGGAAACCCCTTCCAGTTGGTTCTCATTCTGTCTTGTCTGCCAGTGTGTAAGATGCACCTTTGCCTCCTGCTATGATCGTGGGGCCTCCTAAGCCATGTGGAACTGTGAATTCATTAAACCTCTTTTTCTTTATAATTACCCAATCTTGGGTATGCCTTTATCAGCAACATGAAAACAGACAAATGCAGGATTGAAGGAATTTCTTCATAAGAAACCTGAACTTCCTTATGACTAATTAACATTTGTCCTTTCCCAATACATTACAAATTCTTTTGAAAGAAAGATACATGTGTCTGTATTTTTACATATTTCCCTATGAAAGTAGTGTTTAAGAAAACAAATTCTTGTTAAATACTCAATTTAAATGTCAAGTATTCCTTGAAATGGCTACATTTGTTTGAATGGAAAAGCAGTCTGACAAATGAGGTCATCACTATATTTTATCTATTCTATTACAAAGTTTTCATGTTAACATTTTTGAAATGTATAGTCTTTTTATTTATGGTACATACAATAATGGTCCATTTTACACTGATGGCATCTTAGATGGATGAAATTTAATAGTTTGTGAATCTGTGATGTACCAGGTCATAAGTACTTTATAGGCATTATCTCATTTAATTATCATACTGCTAATGAATGAATGTGCCCCTCCAAAATTCATATGTTGAAATCTTATTTGGAGGTGGGACTTTTGGGAGGTAATTAGGTCATAAGAGCAGAGCCCTCAAAAATGGTATTAGTGCCCTTATAAAAGAGATTCCAGAGAGCCCCCTCACTTCTTCTGTCATGTGAGAACACAGAGAGAAGATGGTCATTTATGAACTGGGAAGTGGCCTCCACTAGACACTGAATCTGCCAGGGCCTTAATCTTAGACCTCTCCAGCCTCCAGAACTGTGAGAAATAAATGTTTGGTTGAGCTGCCCATTGTAAGTGTTTTTGTTACAGCAGCCCAAACAGACTGAGACACGTGGTAACCAAGGGTGGATATTCTTATCATCATTTTGTAGGTCCGATTTAGAGTTAAAGAAAAATATTGGCCAGGAGCAGTGGCTCATGGCTGTAATCCTAGCACTTTGGGAGGCCGAGGTGGGCAAAACGCCTGAGGTCAGGAGTCCGAGACCAGCCTGATCAATATTGTGAAACCCCATCTCTACTAAAAATACAGCTGGCCATGATGGTGAGTGCCTGCAATGCCAGCTACTCGGGAGGCTGAGGCAGGAGAATCTCTTGAACCCGGGAGGCAGAGGTTGGAGTGATCTGAGACTGTACCATTATACTCCAGCCTAAGCAGCAAGAGTGAAACTACATCTAAAAAAAAAAAAAGAAAAGAAAAAAAAAGGAAAGAAAAGAAAAGAAAAAAGAAAAATGATTGTGATCACACTGCTAGTAATGATAGCGTCAATTCAACTGACATGTGTCTGGTTGGAAAGCTCATGCTATTAGTCAGTTCAGCAGCATGCTCTTCTAAGAAAGGTTTCGATAATTTTTCTTTTTCGCTAAAAAGAAAAAAATTTAAAGTCTCAGAGGTGATTCTATTTATTTGCTAATGCTTCTCATGCTTCTTGTATATCCCTCTGCTGGTCAAATCCTGCAGCCCCAGAGCCATACGGCACTTGCAGCAACTGTACCATTTAGTGTTGATTCTCAGAGCTAATCCGACTTTAGAACGCAATTTAATGTTGAGGTGACTCTAAGGAGTCAGAATGCTGTTGAGGAAGGTTGTCTTCTTTTTCAAAATGAGATATAAAGTCTATTTCATTCCATTTTGATAATATTTTAGTACAGACTAAAATTTCCGATAGTATTCTCTATGAAGAAAAACAAAAGTTATTTCCCCATTTAAATACTTTTATATGTTAACAAAATAATTTCACCACAGCCTTAAAAAATCCAAATTGACAAGATAACTTTTACTACAGAATTTTACAATGAATTAGAAATGTCTTTTTAAAAACTTTGTGTTTGCGTAATTTTAAACCTATTATTAAACCTCAATATTTTGGGAAATTTTTGAAATAATAACAGAGGCAACAGGATTGATGATTAAGTGCCTCAGTGCACTACCTTAATATTTGTTATGGTAAGACCCATGACATTCTTATTTTTACAGCTATTTCAATATCAAACCGAGGCAATAACAAATATACTAAACTAGATTTAGAACCAAAATGAAGAGCTCAAGAAAAAATATCACAAGAGTGTTACTAATAAGAATCTGTTTGGTGAAGCTACAACATATCTATTGCTATTTTAACATGCACAATCATTACATTCTAGGTTGTTCCCAAATTACTAATTCAAAACATATTGAAGGGCTGAAAATGACTACACATTAATGGTAATTCAATATGAAGTGAACAAAATACAATATCGTCCATTTTTGTCATCTCTAATGTTAACTTTAGTTACTCTAGATGAAATGTGCGCTGTCAAGATGCTAACCAATCTTGAAATAAGAACTGTATTTCCCTATCCCGTGATTGCTCCCTTAGTCCCACATCAAGTTCTAATTTAGGAGTCTTTTCTTTCAGAGACTCTATCTAATCACTGGCAGCCAGAATGATGCCACTCTGTTGTCAACAACTTAAACTTGTAAAAAGAGTTTCCAGTCTTATAAAACTGTACAAGTAGTATATACATATGTAGAGATTTTATAGATAATATACATTAATTATACCACACTGATTCACCCAAAAGCATTGTCTTGTAAATCTTCCCATAGCAGTCCATAAAGTCCATCTTTTTTTTTAACTGCCCCAAAGTATTCTATGGTATGTAGGTACCACAATTTATTTATTTACCAGTTTTCTTTTGATATTTATCTACGTTGTTTCCATTTCCCTTTTGTTTTTGTATTTCAAATAATACAGAGAAGTTTCTTGCATGAGATACATTGTATATGTGTAGGAATTTCTCCAGAGTAGATACTTTAAAATAATTATTGGAAATTATAGATGTTTAAAATTTTTTCATAGAAAGTATCCAATTACTCTGCAAAATTGCTATACCTTGGCTGGGCATGGTGATTCATGCCTACAGTCTCAGCATTTTGAGAGGCCAAGGTTGGAGGATTGCTTGAGCTCAGAAGTTGAGGCTGAGACCAGTATGAGCAATATGATAAAACTGTGTCTCTACAAAAAATACCCAAATTAGCTGGGTGTGGTAGTGCATGCCTCAAGTCCCAGTTACTTGAGAGACTGAGGTGGAAGGATTGCTTGAGCCCAGAAGCTGAGGCTGCTGTGAGCTGTGATTGCACCACTGCCCTCCAGCCTGGTTGATGGAGTGTGATACTGTCTCAAAAAAAAAAAAAAAAAAAAAATTGCTAGAGATGTAGTCAACCACCAGTAACAGAGAGTACTTGTTTCCCCACACAATAGTTAACACTTTGTACTTAAAGACTAAATTTGACGACAGTCTGATAAGTGAAAATGGTATCTCATTATTTTAATTTTCATTTTCCCCATTGCAAGTAATTAAAAGTGATCTTTTCATGTGTGTATTGACTTACTCTTCTCATATGACTTTTGACTGTTCATATGCTTTCCTTATTTTTTAGATATTTGTTGAACTTCATTTTGTGTTGTATGCTGTAATGTTTTCTACCAGCTTGCCACTTATTCTCTAACTTTGTGGTATAGTTTGTTTTACCATGATCAAATTTATCTATTTTTATTCATATATTTTCCGTTATCTTTTTTAAAGAATGTCTTTCCTGCTCTAAGGTCACAGAAACATTTTCCTGTTTTTCTTATTTTTATGCTTTTCCTTTTTTTTTGCAAATAGTAAATACTTTTTATTTTTACATATAGATATTAGGTCAATCTGGAACACATTTTTGAGACTCTTCAAGGTAGGATTCCAAGTATTTTTTTCCAAATGGATAGAAAATTATCTCAACTCCATTTATTAAGTAGTCTATCTTTTATTAACTGATCTGAAAAAGACTTTTTGGTATATTAGCTTTCTATATGTCAATTTCTGGATCAGTTGTGCTCCATTAAATTTCTCAACTTATTATCTATTATATTTTTCAGTTATGTTTTAATATCTAATATGACATCTGTTATTCTTCATAAAAACTGTTTTCACTATTCTGTTATTTTCTTCTTCATATGAACTTTAGAGTTGACTTTCAGGTTCCATGGAAAATATTGATGGAAGTTCCATGGCTATTATATTAACATTAAAGATTATTTTGAAAATTAAAAATTTAGAATACTAAGATGTTACATTCATGAACATGTTATAGTTCTTCATTTATGCAAATCTTCTTTTAGTTCTTTTAGCTTTAAAGTTTTATGTTTCCAGCATTAAGCCTGTACGCAAGGTTTATTCTTACAATTTTATGATTTATATTCTTATTTGAATGTTTGCTATTTATAAAAATAATGATTTTATGCTTTAGTTTTATATAACATCACTTTACTGATCTATTTTACTGTTTCTTCAGTTATATTTTGTTGATTGTGTTGGGTTTTTCTAGGTAAAGTATAATATTGTTCACATAGAAAGATGCCTTCATATTTTTCTCTCCAATATATATATTTCATTTTTTATTGTTCCTATTGTAGGTCTAGGGCCTCAAGTAAAATACTGTAGGATAGAATGCTTTTCTTGTACCTGAATTTATAAGGTCCTTGTAGCTTTGAGATGTGGTATATGCAGTACTTGAGTACATTGCTGATGCTAGTGCCAAACGATAACTTTAAATCCCAACTTCACCAATTACTAGCTGTGTGACCTTGAGCAAGTTTTAAGCTCCTTTTGCCTCAAGAATAATAATGCCTATTTTATAGGGTTGTTGTGAGGATTAAGTGAGTGAATATACGAACACTGCTTTTAATAGTGCCTGGCCCATGTGCTATGTAAATGTTAACTATTATTATTCCTATTTTGACATTAAATATGACGTTTGATATGAGTTAATGCCCTCAGGTCTAGATACAATCTCTGAAATTTGGACTATTATCAAATATTAGCAGAAAGAATTGCATAGCATTAACATTAGGCTTCAAAGGGTATTAATATCTTAAACGAGTGTATTGAAGTAATTTTGGGGTGGTATCTAAAAGAAAGGGAAGAAAAGGAGCATCTATTCATTAAATACCAGATATGATCCAGGAACTACCTGAGACTGACTGAATTATTTCTCATAACTCTCTAAGATACAGAGCCACAATTTGACTTTTAAAATGAAGGTGAGGTTAAGCAACTTGACCAAGGTTAGATCCAAAGTTTGAAGCAATATTTAAATTCTGGTTGCAATTCTACAGACTGAGTAAACTCCTAGGTTTTGCAGCTTCTACCAACTTTGCAGATGGCTTTAGACCTGTGGATCTTTCTTTTCCCTTCATGTTTTTTTCAGGAGGACTGGAGAAGAAAAGGCAGAGGTATTCTTCCTGTTAAAATGTAAGCTCCCTGCAAGCAGAATTTGAGTGACTCTCAAAATGCAGTGGCCAGAACAGTACAAGGTGTATAGTAAAACCTTAAAATACTTTTATAAATTTTCAGTTGATATGAACACATACATGTTTATGTCACTTACACTGAGGATTCTCAGATACTAAGTTACCAAAATAATATTACATCATTTTCATTCTGAAAGATTATTTCTCTGTAATTTTTATCTCGATAACAGTTTTATATTCTTCAGCTCTAGGTACACAGGAAAGCTATCAAAAACACAGGCATCAGACAAGAAAATTTTCCCAGCTTAAAACTTCAAATTTGCAGTTATATGTAGATCCGCCTTGATTTTCCAGGGCGTTCACATACCTATTTATAGCAGAAAAATAGCAATTGATTCACTCCGGAAATGATTTGTTAAAGTTCTTTTTGTTTAAAAATGATTAAGTTAATACTTAATATTGGAATGATATAAAATAAAATTCTAGTCAAGGTGTTTTTTATTTATTTAATAAAATATCAGTTACATCTGTTGATAATTATAAATCATTGAGATTGATATATTTAGTCATTCCAACTAAATATAGGAAAAAACTAAAACACAGAATTGTTAAATAATTTCCTCAAGGTAACTTAACAGGTGCATGGTTGGTGCAATTCAAACCCAGACGGGATGACTCCAGAATCCTCATTCTTAACCACTATGTTGTGTTGCCCTACATAATAGTTAAAATGTCTTCATTATGTTGACTTCCTAAATAAATGTTTAACACGTAGAGGGATATATCTCACATCCTTACTAGTGATTCTACATTTGCTTTCGGAAGTCCGGTTAAAAATTTGGAGAGAAACAAATTACTCTACATTTCTGTATACCCACAGCAGATTTACAGCAGGTATTGTTAATATATTAAATTGTACTTTGAAGGACTTCCATCTAAACCTCAACTTCCCTCAACTTCCACCTTCAGTAAACCTCATTTATAAAAAAAGATGAAGTCATTTATGCATTTTTAGTTTTAGTATTTTCAGTGTGTTGTCCAGCTAGTGTGTTCGTTGCCTTACATAATGACATTTATTCGAAGCCTGTACGTGCTGCTGCTTTATTTTGCATGGAGGAAATTGAATTGAATCCCCCTCTTGGAGTGAACAATCACTTGGCAGCATAAGTTATTTTAATGGACATCTCTTTACACTGAGCCTTTGCCATCTGTTTCACCCTCTAATTACAAATGCAGGAAGAACACAATTCACAATCGTGTCTGTAAAGGAAAGTATAAGGGACTTGAATGCAGGTTTATATCACTGCATCTGTTCAGTGTTTTTAAATCCAGGAGGAACAAGAGGGCAGGAAACTTTTCTTTCCCTTCTAGATCCAATTAGCATAGACAAGTAAGAATTCGCAGCACTAAGTTACCAAGATTGGTTCATCTAGTGAAAATTGGAAAAATACACTACTAATCTAGATCTATGTTTTACTTTACATTCAATTGTTTTTCTCTGATACCAGCAATGGTACAGAAATTAAAATTATTTTAGAGACTAGGCAGAACATTCACATGAATTTAATTAAATGAACAGCTCAATGGCAAGTGTGATTCAGAATCAAGACCTTTGTCATTTAGGTGGAATTAATTTAGACAAAGGAAAAGGCAAAAATGTTTCCTTACCTGTTCATAATTTTTTGATAAAGCTCACAAACCTATGGATGGATAGAAATCTTAAATCTAGGTCATTTGGTAACCAAGTAATGATGCTTCCTGGGCCTGGTGCCTAAAGCTAGAAGTTAGATTCACACTCTAACAAGGAAAAGATATTAATGAAACCAGATTGCATGTGCATAACTGGGCTACTCACTTCAGATTTTGTAGGTTCGATTTATTACAGCAGTATCTTGTGTCTGGTGGCTTAAATGTCTTTTCTTCTTAATTATAACAGCTGCATTTTCTTGATACATCAATTAGCCCATGAAATGGAGAATTTTCTCATACCCATAACCAGTGCAGCTATTATCAATGTCAAATCCTTTCAAAATATACTGAGCTAGATAGAAATAATTTAAATCACTCAAGCACGTGGGCACTAGTCACTAAGGCACTAGGGTATCTCATTTATTTGGGGCCACTAGAACGACATTATAGGAACTGTAACCTGGTGGCAGTCCCATCCTCTAAGAAACACACACTAGGAGATTCTAAGTAAAGCATAGAGAAGAACAGCAATTATGATTTTTTTTCACTGTTGCACTAAAACTAAAACCCATAAGATCACTAAAGGTTAGGGAAATCACCAAAATTGAATAACTTGTGTCTACAAACACAAATTTTAATTTGCTGTCATATTCATGTTCTGACTGAACAAAGTAGGAAAGAGAAAAAATGTAATTCTGTTTTCTACGTAAAAGCTAAGAATTTATTTTTCTTTTTTTCTCTTGCAATAAATGCATCTTCCTTTTAAATGCTTCATATATAACAGGGTTACTCTACTTATGGGCCAATAATGTGGAGATTATTAGCCTGTATTCCCCGGGTGTTATCTAGGGTAGTGATGCTGTAAAATGGAGATGGGAGCCATGCATTGACCCTGGTAAAGATAATAATTCAGTGATTTACAAGACATGTCACAATGAAATCAACTGAATTCATTATCTCATTAAACAATGCAAATGGGGTTCAAATATTATTCTCCAGTGGTTTGAGCTTGCATTGTCCCCATTACAGCTGCATTACTGGGGCTTCAAAAGTCATATGCAGGTACATGTAATTGATATTATTAAAACAAAATATCAAACCCTTAGTTTTTATATTACTTGTGCAATAGAATCAGAAATCAATTGAGGGCATTTATTTGCAGAAAATTTACATGCAGTATTTTTTTTCTTCTCTTTCCGACTTATCCAAATTGACATTCATGACTTCTTCCCAGTAAATCTAACATCCACTTTAGTTGTACCTTAATTCACCACCCTAGCCTCCAGGCTAATCTCTCCACACACCAAGAACCCTGCCCAGAAAGTTCACTAAGTGGCCTGGAAAAAATGTTTATTACTGAAAACGATAAGGGAGAACTTCCTTTTCTCATATCCTGGAAATGTGCGAAATAATGGATGATGATGAAGCAGCAGCAGCGTTTTCAAAACGCAGATGAAGAGTCACTTTTATTCAGTTTGTCCTCCTTAATAGATGAACAGATGCAGGAATCATGAATCATTTTATTCATGACTGTTAAAAGTATATTTTAGATCACAGTACTATTTTGTTTAAAATTCTTCAACAGCTTTTCACTGCAACCAAAAGAAAATTTAAACTACTAGGCTGACTTCTCTGATTTTATCTCCCTCTATTCTTATCCCTTTCACTAATCTCCAGCCACATTGACCTTTGTACCTTAAACATGTCAAATTTTTTCTCAATTGGGCTTTTATTCTTATTATGTTATTTGCGTCATACACTCTTCCCCAAGATTTTTGCCCTCTATCATTTTCTTATCAATCAACTGATAACTCAGAGAGCATTTTCTAATAAATCTACCTACAAAGCAGCCCTCTTGCCTCTATAATATTATCTTATTTTATCTGTGTCATTGCACAGCACCTAAAAATGTTCTTTTTTTACTTGGTTACATGCTTATCCTCTCTTTTTCCTGGCTAGAGCATAAACTGTTTAGAATAGGGACTCTGCTCCAGTCACGCCAATGATTAGTAGGTGTTCTATATGTATTTACTTACTAATTGTTGATTTACCCCCCCATACTGCCACTACTCTCATGCTTTCCTCCCCAGTTATTTTCTTGATTGTACTGAAAATCATCCAGTAAGTGGCCACACTGAGATAAAAATCCAGATGGAATCTAGAGTACTGACTCTTAAAGATAACATTATGGCACATTTTTAAGAGTTATACAAGGGAAATGGAGTGAACATTACAGTATTTATGTCTATCAGCACTGTCCCACTGAATTTTCTGCAATGATGGAAATGTTCTATAAATCCAGCTGTCCAATACAGTATCCATTAACATATGTGGCTATTGAGCACTTGAAATGTGGCTAGTCAAACAGATAAAATGCGGTTCTTTGGATGTGGACCCCCATAGACATAAATATTAGGGCATCTGAAGGCAAAAGAGCTAATGAATATTTCTTAAGGCTAACTAGTACTCTACAGAATAAGTAATAATAGAGACGTAAGAAATATAACATAGCAAGTTACAGAACCAACCATTTAGACTTTAAATGCTAACTTTGGGTTGATAAAAATCCTTGATTCTATTTGAACCACGAGAGCTCCTTTCTCCTTTTCAAATTTGACTGCTTTTAATTACTAGAATGTAGTTTATAAAAATTGTTAGTATTTCTATAACCTGGGTCTTTGTATAACAAAATAGTACTAGATTGTCAAGATCATTATTCTAATTTTTATATAGACAACGTAAGAGAATGCTTGATTGTTCTGTATTATCGGAAAAAAGGTAAATTAATTTTTCACTTTATTAAAATAAGACAACAGGAAGAAGGAATTTTATTTCTAAATAATTAGATGGACATTGTTAAATAATTTTTATGTATTTGTTGATAATAAAACCATTTAAGGAAATATGTTCAATAGTTATCTGTAAAAATTAGACATTCTTTGGAATATTTTCTTATGCAATTATTTTGAGAAAACCTTTAATGAGAGAGTATATTTTAATGCTAATATGTTCTTTGTATCTCATTTCCAGTAGGTGGCACTCTTTCTTTTGAATTAAGAACCCGACAGAATAAAAGTAAGGATGGATGGAGAGATGAGCTAAACAAACCCCATCATTCTAAAATGTACTGTGCATTTTCACATAAATAGTGAAATGAATATCTGGTCTTCTAATCCAATAGATTTTGCAAGACTTGAAGATGAAGCAATGTCTTGTTGTTGACAATAATATAGGTCACCAGGACACCTGGGAAAAGGGAATAACTAGGTTGTCTGGTCTGACAGGAAATTATTGCAGAGCTCTGTCGTGTTTTCAGTGCCTCAGGCCATAGGACAAATTTGTAGCTGATCTGGGAGCAAGTTCAAGAGTCAAGATGATGCCAAAATATAATTTTTTCCATCAAACCTCTACTGAAGCTGTAAGAAAATAACAGTGATTTAAGCTTTTCATCTCTTTTCATTATCCATTTTTAATGTCACGGAGACATGACAATAAGCAGCAAAATAAAAATGTATAAAGAGATAAAAAAATAGCAAAGAGTGAGTGCCACATACTGCCTTTTGAAGAATTTAAAGCACATTTCTGGATATCATCTCACACTGAGAGATGATATTTAATTTTTCAAAGCCTCACTGAGTAACTTTAACAATATTTGAAATATATACAATTGGTTCTTTTTTCCTGTCTGAAAGAAATCAACATTCTATTCTTTTTTCTTTCTTACTGTCCCTACTTCAAACTTGGTTGGGTTGTAGTTTATTTTCAGAAGGAGAGGTGCATATGTATTTCCACCTTTATAAGGGTTGGTTTTTTTGTTCTTAACACCCCAGATTTCATGTTTGTTTCATTTTGTCTATCTCATTTCTAAAACATTCTTTCTGGAATAAGACAAGGTAAAAATCAATAATCTAACCATTGTGGTTAGATGGCCTACCAGCCTTCAATTCCCAACACATTGATCACACAAATCCCTTTCTTCATGTACTTAGTTTTTTTATTATTATTATTGTTCACTAGACCATAACACTGAGGTCCCCCTGGCAAGACATATGTTTTACTCTTCTTTATTCTACCTACAAGGTGTAGCATAAGACTTTTACATGGTAGGCATTCATGCAACATTTATCTAATAATTGAGCAAATTAATGAATATTAAATCAAATTTCACTTTCCTTTGGGTTTATGCTATGTAAAGTTTCTAAATGTTTTCCCATAATATATAGGAACTAATTTCCATACTTCAATAGCTAACATTCCTAATATTGAATATTTCTGTTAATGTTAGCTCCAAATTTTTTCTGATAATGCTCTATGCTCTTAACTTTTTCTATAGACACCCCTTTAACTATTAAAAAAAAAAAAACTTCAGGAAGCAAGTAAATACATGTTTCATGTCAATTTTACTACATCTTACGCCACTCTGCTCACAAACTGGTTCCACGTGGTTGCCGGGAGAAGAAAAGAGAGCAGATAGGGTAATCGGGGATTATATATCCCAATAGCCAAGTACCACAGGGCATGCTGCAATGTCAGAAGGGCCCAAATTCTGTGGTAAGACAGGAGTTCAGATACAAATTTCTGACAAAACAGAATTTTTAAAGCTACTTCCCAAATGTTCAAAAAAATTAATAAATTATTACTATAAGCCCAAGAACCACTTACTCTTCAGACTGTACTTCATTTCTCACTAAGTTTTCTCTGTTAAACATGATTAACCTGCCTAGTTTAACCTCAAAAACTACCTTTCTATAATTTTACTATTAATCATTATTACCTTAAAAATCTTTCATTATTGCCATCGCTGTTCGATCTTCACATAGTTAAGTTCATGCATGTTCAGCCTCTGTAAGTAGAAAACTATGGTCTCCTATAAGCATCACTCTAGCTTCTGGTGTATAGAAAGGAATTCATGCTTGTAGCAAAACTTCTAGTTCAGTTTGTTTTAATACATAAAAGACTCATATTATTTAATATTTTCTTCTTTGTTACCTACTTCTAGTCTTGACTCCTTCATTTGGACCCTGTGTTAGTTCTGAAAATCAACCTTTCTGGTATCTGTTTCTTCATCTTGAACTGTCTCCAAATTACTAACCTTCTCTTAACATAAATTTTGCTATAAAGAAGTCAATAACATTTGAAGGGAATAGTTTAAGCATATTACGACATGCATATAGAGTATCTGGGAAATATTATAAGATTTAGCTGCAACATATTCATGGAATATGGAATATCTACTATTAATATTCAGATCAGTAGCTTTGATTGCCATTTGTATGGAGATGATTAGTGCAAATCTCTCTTCTGGATTCCAGTCTTCATGTCCCAAAGTTTCTAAGATAGTTATACAATTAGTTCCCATTGTATTCATCTTTTTTTGGTTGTGTGCTACACAGAGTTGAAACAGTTGAGTAAAGTTTTAGATTTGTTAACATAAATGTCTTAATGGCAAATATGTGAACATTAAAATAATTTTTCTGGATAATGTGTAATACGGATTGTATTAGTCCGTTTTCATGCTGCTGATAGAGACATAGCTGAGTAATTTATAAAGAAAAAGAGGTTGAACAGACTCACAGCTCCATGTGGCTGGGGAGGCCTCACAATCACGGCAGAAGGAGAAAGACGTGTTTTACATGGCAGCAGGCAAGAGAGGAAGGAGAACCAAGTGAAAGGGGTTTCCCCTTATAAAACCATCAGATCTTGTGAGGTTTATTCACTGTGGCAGGAACAGTATGAGGGAAACTGCCCCCATGATTCAACTATCTCCCACCAGGTCCCTCCCACAACACATGGGAATTACGGGAGCTACAATTCAAGATGAGATTTGGGTGGGGACAAAGCCAAATCATATCATGTATGTTAAGGGAAAAAAATAATATATTCAAGATAAATACGTTTATATTGTAATACATTACTAATATTAACAGGTACCCTCCTCTTTACGAATGTATAACAAAAAATTATATATATATATATAAATGATAAAGTTGTGTGAACTTCACTGGGTATAATGGTGAAACCAATCATATGTGTTAGTTGCAATGCTGAGGTCACCGGCACAGTGCCTTTATGTTGATTCAATCGCTTTGTCACTGTTAGTTCACCTATAACTTAAACTTACATCCATGTGGCAAAAAAAAGAAAAAAAAAACCTTTTCCAAGTGATTTGAGTAAAGTTATAGGGTGGATCTTTGCTCATTTTACCCATGAGTGAATGATACTAAAATAGAAATCTTTTTACATGACATAAACTGGTTTTATTTATTATAAAATGTTTACCTTTTGACTTAAATGTTTTAAGTAGAAGTCAATATGGAAAATTGTACATTTTTAAGTCACTGTAAATGTTCATGTGCCTGTTAGCATAAATGTGAAGTATAGTTTTATAAACATTATATTTAATATGTCACATAATTTTTAAAATGTGTGTTGACATGCAGTCAGAAAACTTTGAGTTGTTTCTAGAATCTATTACATTTTAGTTGTGTGACCTTTACCAATTTACTTAATATCTCTGAGTCTCAATTACTTGTAGAACAGAAATAATAATATCCTTCTTAGGACTTTCATAAATATTAAATGGGATCATAGACACAAAATTTGATGATTTTTTAGTCCACATAAAATTACTCTTCACCCAGTGTGTGGAGAGTATTTTAAGTACTCTACATACAGGTTGAATATACTACATTTCTGTATATCTCAATAATATGGTTTGGCTCTGTGTCTCCACCCAAATCTGTCAAATTGTAATTCCCAATGTTGGGGGAGCGATCTGGTGAGAGGTGATTGGATCATGGGGTCAGATTTCCCCGTTGCTGTTCTTGTGATAGTAAGTTCCCATGAGATCTGGTTAAACGTTTGTATCAATTCCCCCTTCACTCTCTCTCTCCTGCCACCATGTGAAGACGTGTTTCCTTCCCCTTCACCTTTTAGCCACGATTGTAAGTTTCCTGAAGCCTCCCAGCCATGCTTCCTGTACAGCCTGCAGAACTGTGAGTCAATTAAACCTCTTCTTCATAAATTACCCAGTCTCAGGTAGTTCTATATAGTGGTGTGAGAATAGACTAACACATTCAATAAAACGTGAAAATGTAAAATATGAAAATAATAGTACCTGCTCCATAGGGTTGTTTTAAAACAATGTACAAACATGAACTCAATAAATAATAATTGATACATTTAACTTATTTTTTTATTTTTTATTTTTTTGAGACGGAGTCTTGCTCTGTCGCCCAGGCTGGAGTGCAGTGGCCGGATCTCAGCTCACTGCAACCTCCGCCTCCCGGGTTCACGCCATTCTCCTGCCTCAGCCTCCCGAGTAGCTGGGACTACAGGCACCCGCCACCTCGCCCGGCTAATTTTTTGTATTTTTAGTAGAGACGGGGTTTCACCGTGTTAGCCAGGATGGTCTCGATTTCCTGACCTCGTGATCCGCCCGCCTCGGCCTCCCAAAGTGCTGGGATTACAGGCTTGAGCCACCGTGCCCGGCGATACATTTAACTTATAATTATTGTTACTGAAAGCTCAATTCCCATGTGTTACACAGTGGGACTTTGTTATATTTATATATAAACCAATCAAATGACATATCCTGAAAGAAAACTTCATCAAATAAAAAATAGATATAGGCTGGGTGGGGTGCCTCATGCCTGTAATCCCAGCACTTTGGGAGGCTGAGGCGGGTGGATCACAAGTTCAGGAGATCAAGACCATCCTGGCTAACACAGTGAAACCGCATCTCTACTAAAAATACAAAAAATTAGCAGGGCATGGTGGTGGGCACCTGTAGTCCCAGCTACTCGGGAGGCTGAGGCAGGAGAATGACATGAACCCAGGAGGCGAAGCTTGCAGTGAGCCAAGATCGTGCCACTGCACTCCAGCCTGGGTGACAGAGCAAGACTCTGTCTCAAAAAAAAAGAAAAAAGAAAAAAAAAAGACATAATAGAGTTTGTCTACACAGAGTGCTAATCTACATCGTAGTGAAATAAGAAGGGTAGGATCATTTTTAGTAACTTATAAATGTTATCAATATTGGTGATTGTCAAAAGCCGAAGGGATATGGTATAAATCTAGTTGCCAATTTTCCTGCACACCTTTCTCCCATCTGCTTCATTCCATAAAACATTTTACAGAAAAAAAGGATTTCTCTGGACTTTTTTTCAATTGAATGATGGCACAGATTAGGCACTGATTAAGTGCGATGCAAAAGACTGCCTGGTGAATAGGTTATATATTCCATTTAATGTCTCTGCTTCAAAAAGAAAATGAAAATATTAATTGTTTGACTTCAAATTATTTCTAGAAAAAGAAGGGATGTTTTTTCTCATAGCTGCAATTATTACTTAGATTTTTTAAAAGGCATATTTTCAAAGCCAGAGGTTTTGAATAAGGATATTGCAAATAGTGATAGTAATTGCATAGTTCAGGGCTAGTAAAAATACCAATTGTGAAATTAATGTATGGGTTCATTTTCTAAAATTCACAATTTTTTCAAAAAATATTATGGTATTAATGTAAAGTACAGCCTATTGCATATCTAACTTACAATGTGGCTTCTATTTTGCAGCTTAATTATAACTGACAAAAATAGATTTTAATTTTTTTTAATCAGTGTAACCCAAATTGAGACAGAAACAACAGGAACAATCCTAATTGTTATAACATAGCCACACAGAAGAAATTAGATTTTGAAATCCAACTTTTAGAATTACTTCCAGCACAAAGATGTGTCTATAAAAAGCCATAATAAAAAATGTCATTTCTAGGTAGTTAAGGCAAATCTCAGTATTGGCATGGACACTTCTTCCTTGGATTCTTTGCAGTGATCAACTCTCACAGCTCGTTTATATGCAATCTCCATAAAGCTCACTCTTAACTTTTGCAGGAACAGAGACGTTCTGTCTCTGTTTAATCAACTATAACAATACTAACTCTATTTTAAAGCATCCATATTCATTAGAGAACAATTAAAGGACTCAATGGGATATTTTTATTATTTATGCTTTGTTTTGTAATGAAATTTGTATTTCCTGCTGACCTATATTTTAAATAACAGAAAAGTTCTAAAATAATGCAAATCAAACTAATGGTTGTTATTATTTCTGGTAATTCATTGCTGTTGTTTGTAGACAATTCTCTCCAGATAAGGATACAGAGGATGTTAAAAACAATTAATTCCATAGTTTTTTTCTTATTTTATAAGAAATTTTGGTAGCAATTATATATGTTTACCCAATGTTACTTAAATAATCTGATAAGACAATGTCTTCACTTTTAGGAAAATAAGCTTAATGGAATGTTGGTTAAGAGATGCAACATCAATAATTTAGGTGTATCACTATTCTTTCTGTATCCTTGCTAAAAAGAAGTAAGTATGTTAAATCCAGAAGGACATGGAAAATGAGATAATATTCGGCAACAGAATACAGATGTCAGCAATTTTTTGTCAACTAGAAAGTGGATGACTTAGTGGAATGGAGAATGCTTAGAAAACATAGACCAATATAAGCAAGCCAATAAGTTCTGAAGAGCCCTGGATCGGTTCCTTAGAAGATAAATGTGGCAAAGTCTTAATGGACTTTATTTAAAAATTGAGGACCTGTAGTGTGTTATGCAATGTGTGCTACTCAGCTTAGCTCGTAACCCAGGTACTAATCGAGCATGTCCAAGTCAACGGCGATCAGCTAAAACACTAATCAAGAATGTACAGTTGAGTTGTGATCAGCAGCATTCTACGGAAGCCCCTACTCAAAATGTAGCTAATACAGTTGTTTCTGTTATCCATATATTAATCAATATCCAAAGCTGAATAGTTAATATACTAATGTTAGCAAAATATGTTGACTAGTTTGATAAATATTGCATGTAAATTTTCACTATTGAAATAAAATTTTTCCCAAGATAGGATCATTGTATAAAAGTATTTTAGAGACTCTTCTCGGTTGCATAAGCAGATATAAGAAGCCAGCTAGATCTATTTCCTTTCAGTGGAAAGGTGCTTTGAGCTGAATTCCTAGGTGGTCCTGTGTCTAGCTGTGAACTCTGGGGGTTTAGGGTGTTTTGTTTGGTTGACAAATTCCAGCTATCTGGGCAACAAAATCCTGCCCTGAAATCTTGACGTTTGCCCAAATCTACCCTCAAGCAAAGCGGTAATAACAACCATCTAAAGGAACTAAGAGTGTGTTTCCTTGAGTCAGCCAAAAAGATTATATAAATTCTTCCTTTTGTATTTGTCGGTGTAATACATGCAATGTCAGGATCAGAATGGTATGGGACTTCACAATGAAAGCAATGGAGATTGGAAGACAATGGTATAATGATTTTAATGGTATAAAGATAATGGTATAAGTCTAAAAGATAATTATTTCTAACTTAGAGGTCTATATCCTGATGCAATTCAATCACAAATAAGGGTAGAATAAAAATTTTAAAACATGCAGGGGTAAAAAAGTACATTTCTCAAAGCTTGCTTCTCAGGAAGGTAAGGGAGAAATGCTCCAACAAAATAAGGGGAAAAAAAAGAAGAGAGTATGGGGCCCCCCAAAAGAGGAGACAGGGCATTCAACACAGAAGAAATGGAAAGGGAATAGGGAATGATACTAAAAGCAAAGAGGATCAGACTGAAGGGAAGTGCCAGGATGCCAAGGACATGGCAGGCCTAGGGAGCAGTCTATTGAGACTGGACCAAGAGGAAATTAATCTGGTATTGTGCACAGCACATAATAAAATCATGATAGCCAGGCTATGCATGACCAATCAGGCTGCTAAGGAGGCCAAATCCATGTGATACAGACAGCTCAGATGAAATAAAAATGGATCATCACAGTGACATCAAAGTGGTCTCTCTGTTAAAGCACTAGGAATAATGTTGTCAATCATTTATATGTTTGGGTGTGGCAAATATTTCTAAAGCATTGAATTCAAGTTTTGAAACTTAAATTACAGAAATTATTGCTAGACAAAGGTACAGAAATAGGGAATAAACAGACTTAACATTATCTATATTCTGGCAATACTATTCAACTCAGTTTAATTCCAGGACACTTCAGGTCCATAATTGCCTTTTTTTGTTGGATGTGGGCTTTAAAAGTTCATAAACC
The DNA here is from genome assembly GCF_000951035.1 of Colobus angolensis palliatus. NCBI lineage: Eukaryota > Metazoa > Chordata > Mammalia > Primates > Cercopithecidae > Colobus > Colobus angolensis. Next base: position 4,387,240 of record NW_012120376.1, read on the forward strand.
TCATTCAAGATCTATTGAGGTGTTGGGACACAGAACTATGATATCTCAAGGTAGAAGCCACTTTGCCATGCTAAGTCCTTTTGAACTGAAGGAGACTGGAAGGGCCTCAGAAGCAAGAAGTTCTCTGTGACCTTCTCCTGTTCTCCTTTCTCCGTTTCATCCCCAAAGCAGGTCATAGAACTAGAATTTCTCTTCCCCAAGGAAGATCCCAGAAACTAGAACTCCTTTCACCTAAAACAAGTCATAAAATCTAGAAATGTCACTCTATGATTTTCTTTCTTCTCCCCTGAAGATCCTCATCTGACGAGTGACCTAACCTATACCTAGATAAAGGGATGCTACACTGAGAGGCTGAGAAGAATCAGCAAACAGGCCTTGCTAGGTTCCCCCAGAGTTCATTACCATTAGATCATACCCTTTTTAGCCAATCTTATTTCTACACAGCCATCAGTTCTTTACTGCATATAAGCATAAAAATGCACAGTTTTTTCTAGGTCTTTGGGTCTTCATTCTGAAGTTTCCTGGGACACATAAAACTTGGACTAAATAAATTTGTTATGTTTTTCTCTTGTTAATCTGTCTTTTGTTATAGGAATGTCAGTCGTGCACTTTGAAATGGGTGCAAAAAAAGTATTATACATTTTTACCTTTACATAGTCTTCAGAAAAAATATAGATAATCATAACTTATTTTCAGTTAGTCTCTAAGTAAAATACTAAATGTTGGTTGTCATATTTAAAATATAATGAGAAATAAAATTGTTCTGTATATATATTTTAAATTTAAAGAACCCTATTATGTATTACTTCGTTGGGTCTATTTTCTGGATTTTAATTGTTGAAAAGTCTGGAGTAAAATAAAGAGAATATTTTTCAGATGCATTGTAGTTAAAATAATTGAATAAGAATGCTAATGTAATTTTTCAGGAAGTCATTGTCAATTTGTCCAAACTTGGGTCTTTCTGCTCTTTCTGCCTGGTTTTTTGTTTCTTTTTGTTTTTGTTTTTGCTCATTAATAACTGTATCAAACTAAGGTGTTATAAAAGAGAACTATTTTATAGCATTTAATTAACTTTAATTTTATTTTCAGTTTTTTCTTGTTTTAAGTAATTTATTGTTGGCAGTTTGAGGAAAATATTAAGTGTGAGAGATTCACCTAAGCTATTGGTCAGAATGAAGTTTTTGGATTATCTTTGAATCCAATAATCCTTTCTTTGTCAGCATTTTTGTTTTTACTATTTATCATTCTCATATTGCACAAATTGGGAATTCACTCAAATAGGTATTGATGTTTATACTGCGTTTTTCATCCTTATAGGAGTATGAGGATGTATTTTTTCTTTATAGAGATGGATTGAATTCACCTTTTTGAATTATCAAGCAAAGCCTATTTCAAGACTATGAGGTCTTCTCAGACTTCTTACAATAACCCTGATTATTCATGAAGTCACAAGCTCAGAAACCAAGAGAACTCACACTGACCATGTTATTACCTCTAGATAGAAATATGGGTGTTTTGCAATAACCGCCCCCTCCAGCCCCCACCAAAAGTAGGTATCATAAAACAAAGAACAAAGACGTACACCACAGGTTGCCTTACACATTAGCAAAAACTAAAATGGGTTTTGAAAGTATACACCAGAGTTAATATCTATACACTCGATACTATTTCACATATTAGTTTCCCTATTTTTTCTAATTTATATCTATAATGATTGTTCATTATTTAAATAATTTAAGAAAATGTTATGCTATCAAACTGAAGAAATTAAATTTCCCATGAAGTCTTTATAATTGTAATACTTTTCAAAAAGCCATAATAATTTTAAGCAAAATAGTATGCTTTCTAAAATGTGCTGAAGACTTTACAATGGTTTTTAAAAGATAGTGCAGATGTATTTGTAAGTGAACACAAATATCCTATCCTTCATTCTTGATCTCATCCTTTGTTATTGAAAGGTATTGATCTCATACTTTCAAGTATGGCAATTAACATAAGAGCATAGAGATAATTTCCAGTTGTGATGGTTAATACGGAATGTCAACTTGATTGGATTGAAGGATACAAAGTATTGATCCTGGATGTGTCTGTGAGAGTGTTGCCAGTGGAGATAAACATTTGAGTCAGTGGACCAGGAAAGGTAGACCCACCCTTAGTCTGGGTGGGCACAGTCTAATCAAATGCCAGTCCAGCTAGTGTAGAAGCAGAAAGAAAAATGTGACAAGAGAGACTGGTCTCATCTCCCAGATAACATCTCCCTCCCGTGCTGGACGCTTCCTGCCCTCGAACATTAAACACCAAGTTCTTCAATTTTGGAACTCAGACTGGCTCTCCTTGCACCTCAGCCTGCAGACAACCTATTGTGGGACTTTGTGATCATGTAAGTTAATACTTAATAAACTCCCCATTATATATGTATCTATTCCGTTAGTTCTATCCCTCTAATTAGAACCCCGGCTAATAAACCAGTATTATTTTGCTTATTCTACTTTTTCAGAAAGTCAAGAAACCTTTAGTTTCTGTGATTTAGAGTATACTGAATTTATTGCTGTGTTTTACTGACTTTCTTTAAATGTATGAGGATGAGTACGAACAGGTATATAATAACTATAGAATGAGCCCTTCAAAATCTGAATCTTATTCAGAGAGCCACAGATCTATGTTATTTGATGACTTTCAAGCTTTCATTGTTGTACATATCAAAAATAAAAATGAATTACAGCTATTCTTGGATATTTGGAGAATTTTCAGAAATTAAAGAAAGCTAGCTTTCTCTGCTAGTTTCAAGTGGCATTTAGCCTTTTGTTCGTTTACAGATTAGGTTAAGAATATAACAAACCCAATGGATCATCTTCCCCGAAAAATGTTCTTATGCACATACAAGAACAATTTTTACATACAATTTCAAGTGTCCACAGAGTCCCCTGGAGCACATGTTTGTAATGGATAAATTAGTAAAACTAAGAGAGAAGGTGATTTCATCTTCATATTCGAAGGGGCGTGCAAAAAAGCAAAATTTCCAACACTGTGCATTGCTTCAGACAAAGCAGAATTTCCAACACTGTGCATTGCTCAAGACAAAGCGGAATTTCCAACACTGTGCATTGCTTCAGTAAGTCTTTGGTGAGGGTGATTAAGTATACTCTGGAAACAGATTGAACGAAATGGTGCAAAAGGAATTATAACCTCCAAATTGAAGTTTGACAAGATGGCCTCAGAGAATATGCTGTTATTTTATTATTGGATGTAAACAAAGATAGTATATTTAATTTAATAGATAGACTTTCAGAACATGAAAGTAATTAAAACATCACCACTGTACTACTATCTGCCACTCTCTATTTTCTCATCACAAAGGCAATACTAGTGTTTGATGTCCTCTCCCTTGATCCTTCTTAGGACTTTTGTTTCAAGATGGTGGGCGAATCATAGATAACTATTTCTTTCCATCCCTAAACCTATTAAATTGATAGGAAAGATAATCAGGAAGGGTAAAGTTCACAGCAATGAAGAAAATAATGACAATGAAGTCAATGGGCAAGAAAATTATACATTCCAGAAGATGAAAAAAGATAAAGGATGAAGCAGAAGTGAAACTGAACTGCAGACTGGAAAAATTGGGAAGGAAGCTGCAAAAGACAAACTCAAGGATAAATTCAACCTGACTAAGGAGACTCTTGAGTGGCTTTGTCTCAGGGACCCAAGGTTAGCAGACAGTAGATGTCTCCCAGGACTCGGATGAACTATATCCTGCTACATGGCACTTAGCTCTGGACAAAAACCACAGGACTCTTCTCCAAAGAAACTGCATCATCTACCTCTGGTTAATCAGTGAAATTCTAAATAAACTGTAGAGCACAGTTTTCCTTATTCCAGCATTTGGAATTTATGGTTTCCAAATTTTATGGAACAAATTTTAAAATACAATGCAAGTTTAAACAGATTTGGTTTAATGGCTACCCCCGCCCACTAACCTTGAAGTGAAGCCTGCTGAACTTGACCACACACAGTGCTTCCTATTTATTCCTTCTAAGTGTCAGCATAAAAACCAACATTCAACATAGACCACAGGACATCTGCAACATGAAAAAGATACAATAGAAACAGGTAATTTGTGTAACATAATGATGAAAATTTGTTCAAGGTCAAATATGTTTTCTCAGAAAGATTAAAGAAGATACAGTATCCACCAAATAGGAATGAAAGGTTATGAAAAAAAATCAAAGAAAAAGAAAGAGCTTTTAGAAATTAAAATGATTGGAGGACTAATTAATTGAAAGATAAAAGTTAAAAAAAACTAGGATTTATAGAAAGAAAGAACAAAATTCAAAAAGACCTAGTAAGAATCCATAACATCTAACTAAGAAGTGATCCCCAAAAAGGGTGAAAAGGAACGAATTTTAAAATACAATGCAAGTTTAACAGTTATTTTTAAGTTAAAAAATATAATGTTCATAGCTGAAGTTTCCCAGTGTTCAGGAATATGCAGAACAATGATAAAGTACCTTAACAGGGTTTTCACAAAGCACAGAATGGACTCAAATGAGGTTGTGATCAATTCTATCCTGGAATTTTTCAGGGTCACCAAATAACATATAAGCAGACTACTAGAATATGAATGAGAATTCAGGATTAGAAGAGAGAGAGGTAAGTGATTCTAGAAAAAGGGAACACCACACACAAAACTCTGGTATGGACAAATGAAAACTGCCTGCTGTCTTACGGTAATCTTCGGAATCTGTAATAAGCACCAGCTCATCAGGACAGATGTAGCAATCAATTCGGACAGATACCAGCTCTTCACAACCAGTACAGCCATACCTGACTAAGTGTCATCCCTGCTGACACTGAGAGAGAAGGGCAAGTTCTTTAGTTTAAGAAGAACAAAAAGAATGAATAAAAGGAGAAAAAAAAAGATGAGGTAGATTTGCTATTTTAAGGCATACTGTTTATGGAGTGAGAAGACCAATTGCGCCGTAAATTCCTGCCCTTTGTTCTCCAGAGTTCTTCCTCTGTGTGTGTGTGTGTGTGTGTGTGTGTGTGTGTGTGTGTGTGTGGGCGCGCATGCGTGTGTAGGCCTGGAAGAGAGGAAGATGAATTAAATACATACTTGATTTAAAACTCAAGATAAAGCTTAATATGTTTGTACTTCTGGGCAAATACATTGTTACTTTCTGGGCAAAGACTTCATTTTAAGGCAATAGATGGTTGATCGACCTTTCAGAAGAGGAAGTTTTCATGGTAAAGTCTCAGGATTTCTTGAATACCAGAGGGGGCAAGAGTAGAGTTAAGGGTTATAAAGAGACAGGGGGTAGTGAAAACAAAGATTCATTAAAAGCTCACCTTGGTTCAGGTACTATACCCTAGGACATACAGATATGGATTATTGGGATGTTAAACAAGAAAAAAAACTGAATTCATAAGAGCCATGAGAGTGGTAAGTTTGGAGTGATAGGAGAAAGGGGGAAAAATTAATCTATTCTTAGAAATAAGACTCAACCTGACAGGATCTACAAATCTGAGGATTGTAGGCTCCAAGAAACCAAGAGGTTTTTTTACTTCTTATTCATCTGAGAGTTGGACAAATTAGGTTTGTTAATTTCTAATGAATTAATTGAATGGGTGATTATGCAGATTATGTTCTATTTTGAAATAGTAGTAAATTTACCATAGCCAACTTACTTATTTTTCATATTTTGTCAAAAAAAATTTGCTTAAAGTGTCTCTTTTTTTCTAATTTAAATTCATGCCAGGTGCAGTGGCTCACACCTGTAATCCCAGCATTTTGGAAGGTCAAGATAAGTGGGTCATTTGAAGTCAGAAGTTCAAGACCAGCCTGGCCAACATGGTGAAACCACGTCTCTACTAAAAGTACAAAAATTAGCTGGACATGGTGGCACACGCCGTAATCCCAGCTACTCTGGAGGCTGAGGAAGGAGAATTGCTTGAGCCTGGGAGGTGGAGGTTGTGATGAGCCAAGATCATGCCACTGCACCCTACTCTGGCTGACAGAGTGAGACCCTGTCTCAGAAAAAAAATAAAAAAAAAAAAAAATTCTGTGCCGCATGTCTCTGCTTCAGTTTGCAGAATCTCAGCCATAGTGAATAAAACTCATTCCAGTTCAGGAAATTCCATTTTCAGACTGGGCTCAGTGGCTCACATCTGTAATCCCAGACCTTTGGGAGGCTGAGGTAAAAGGATCTCTTGAAACCAGTAGTTCAAGTCCAGCTGGGAAATTAAGCGGGACCTGTCTCTCCAAAAACAAATTTAAAAATTAGCCTGGTGTGTTGATGCACACCTGTAGTCCCAGCTACAAAGGAAGCTGGTGCAGGAGGTTCACTTGAGGCTAGGAACCTGAAGCCACTGCACTCCAACCCAGGCAACAGAGACAGACCTATCTCTGAAAGAAGAAGAAGAAGAAATAAATTCAATTTTCAGAAAAAGGCCCATTAGAAGTCTCCAATTAATGAAGTGACAAATTGAGTTGTGCAAAAAAATTAACTGTTTTATATTTCTTGTATAACAACATATTTCTCTAACTTAGTAATAAGTCTATTGATTTGTTCATAAATGAAATTTGAGACACAAGCAAGGTGAGTTGTTACATGTTAAATTAGTTATTATAAAATCAGGCTTTGGTCAAATTGTGTTATTTAAAAGTAAATAAATAATTAGCTGATCTTTCACACAGTGTTTTCCAATGTCCTCATTACTGTCTTCTGCACAAACCACTAGGGGGCAAGACAGTCTAACATATTAGTGCAGACCTAATTGTATCCAACAGAGGGCAGTAATACACAAACTAGGGAGACAAGTCAATCACATTACATTTCAGCCATTCACATCTGCCATTTCCTCTGGGGATTATAAGAGGGAGGGAAGAGAGAAAGGAAGGAAGGAAGCAAGCAAGGGAGGGAGGGAGGAAACAGCCTTCTCAATAAACAATTCATTGGCTGACTTGTCTGACATTGTTAAACAAGTGAATTTAATAAACAATTTTTTCTGAATTTAAATAGTTTAACTTTGAAGTGAAAAACCACAAGTTAGAAGATAAATGTTAACAAATAGAAATGAGAAAATGTGAAAATCATTTCCAATGAAAGGGAACAAGTGTTAACAACTTTATTTTTAACGTTACTTTTAAAGGATAAGTAGTGATCAACAGCATAAATAATTCTTTATTAGACAAATAACAAGAGCTGAGTATCCGTGAAGTGTCAGACATTCAAAGTCATAGTCAAGGGATTAGCAATGTCTCATAAAATATCTTGAAGAAAAAAACCTGTTATGGGGAAAAGTCAAGAGTCGGAAAGCCCGGGTTTATTACCGACTACGGTATCCGACGGCTGTATGATAATTGGTAGGTTGGTCAATCTACACAGCCTTCAGTTACCTCATATGCAAAGTTACAGAACTTGTAACATAAATGGTTTCCCATTTATGTTACATATGGCTGCTCATAGAGGAAACCTTGCATTGTCATTCTCCATACCTTGTGAATTAGCACTGACTCTCCAGAAATGAAACTCAGCAACATCTATACATACATATACATATATATATATACACACACACATATGATACAATTTAAGATCATATAATACACACATGCAATTCTAGGTAATTCTGATGATCTGTCATAACTATTGGGTTAAATGATGGTTAAGATTTCTTTTTTCTCTTTAAAATACTGAGTTTATGACTATTTGTACATAACTACAACCAGTATTTTAGGATATAAGGTATTTTTCTCACCCAACACTAAACACACACACACCCCAAAAACTCCATCACATTAAAAGAAAAAAAAATAGAACTTGACAGAGTTCAAGATGTGCTCTCCTAAAATGTGGTACCTTGACATATGGAATATTTTAAGTTGAAGTAATTATAATAATTTAAGTTGAAGAAATAGATATGCAGGAAGGTATGTCTGACTTCTTCACTTCTCCCCTGGAGAAGGTCATAGTTCTTTGTGTGAGAGGTGGCTTCTCAATACCTGGAGGAAAGGAGCATCCTTACCTCCAAAGACACAAATCACAGGGACACCAAGAGGAATCTGAACAAAAAGGCCTAAGTTTCCCCCAGTTTATTACTCTTTCTCTCTCTCTTTCTTTCTTTCTTTCTTTCTTCTCTTTCTTTCTTGCTTTTTTTTTTTTTTTTTTGCCTCATGTTTTTCCATGATTCTCTATTCTTCCTCAAATCTATTTAAAAACACTCAGGTTTAACTGTATTTTTTCAGTCTTCACTTCTTTATGAAGGCTCCTGTATCATGTAAAAATAATATTAAATAAATGTGTATGCTTTTCTCTTGTTAATCTGTCTTTTGTTACAGGGGCCCCAGTCAATGAACCTATGATGTGTGGAAGGAAAACGTATTTTTTTTTCTCTCCCCAACAAATTAAAAAATAAATCAATTTGGAAACAAAGTTTCCAAGAGTTCCACTGAAACACTGGAATTTTTTCATTTTCCCTTAGAACTTTCTTTCTTTTTTTTTAATGAATAGTTGTCATTATTACTTTTGATGTGATATGGCTGCAACTGATTATATGCATAAATACCTTGACATTATTATTGTTCTTGTTGTTGCTATATCTTGTATTAGTCCATTCTCATGCTGCTAATAAAGACATACCTGAGACTGGGTAATTTATAAAGGAAAGAGGTTTAATTGACTCAGTTCAGCATGGCTCGGGAAGCCTCAGAAAACCTACCATCATGGTGGAAGGGGAAGCAAACACGTCCTTCTTCAAACGGCAGCAGCAAGGAGAAGTGCTGAGCAAAGGGGGAAAAACACTTAACCACCAGATCTCGTGAGAACATACTCACTGTCACAAAAACAGCATGAGGGTAACTGCCCCTGTGATTAAATTACCTCCCACTGGGTTCCTCCCATAACATGTGGGGATTGTGGGAACTAAAATTCAAGATGAAATTTGAGAGGGGACACAGCCAAAGCATATCATAACTTGAATTTGTAATGACTAATCACCTCGGGAATAACTTCATTACATGCAGTCTGACTCCAGAGAAAGTGGAAGAATTTCTCTCCTGTGAACTATGATGGCGTCACTACAATTGAAATCCCGCTTTAAGAAAAAGCCGGAAAGAAACAGATTTAGCCCAGTAGTAATATATGAAAAAAAACAGAAATGAATTCTTTAAATGACTGGTAAATCACTTTCTGTGTGAAAGCTTATCTTTTTCAATCTCCTTCCAAGAAAAAGGACTCACAAGTCTAACTTTAACTTAGATACAGCAAAGAAAATGTTCTTGTAAATCACCTAACTACCCAATTAGATCCAGTGAGAGAAGAGGTAAAAAGGCTTCATTTTTGGTGAGTACGTTATGTTTTTGGTACACAACTTGCTCACAAGGACATGCCAATCTTTGTGCTATGTCACTTCTCTGGAAGCAGTATAGATTCTTGTGAGATTTTAAACATAATAAATGGCAGAGGAGATGAGATACCTCGTTACAAATGAATGAATAATAACCTTAGAATCTGAGGTGATATTGAAGGACAATCAGAGGCAATCATATTCTCTGCTAATCTGCTGTTTTGGTCACCACATTATATTTTTAAATCAGACTACATAATTTTCCCTCAAGAAAATAAGAATTTATTATTTTAGTAATTTCATGTGACACAGTACGTCCTGTTTCTGTGGAAGAACAAAGCAAAGTAATTCAGAAATCAATGGTACATAAATGAGGTTTTTGCAGTTATCATATTTTTCTAATTGTTATTACTTATCTCTTCCCCATTTCAGTCTCTCTTTCTCTCTAATGGTGTTACAGAGTGATCTTCTTTTAATTTTGGACTAGTACTTAAAATATATATTTCTATTTCAAGATAACTCTAAAAATTATTCTCCTATAATGGCAGCAAAAATATAATTCTGCAATTGCAAAAACCATTTTCATGCTTTATTTTAAAATTCTAATTTAAAATAAGTACAACTTCTAAGAAGCTCTTTCACCAGCTATTTAGGTTCATTTTAAATACACATGCATTTTTTATTTGAGGAAGCTGCAATGTTATATTCCATGTACAAGTCAACTAGTCCTAAAATGTTAAGTACTAAAGCAGTGCAAAATATACACAAAGAAGGTTAAATTAATTGGGGTAAATAACACTCCTAAATGTCCTAATGATATCGAATTTATATCATATCCTGCTGCAACTGGAAATACAGCTGAAATGTTTTAGAATTTCATAAGTGATTAAGAATGTGGACATTTTACCACTGTCAAGTAAACTTACGAAACGTGTCCATTTTACCTTAACTTGACAGCTCTGAATAATCTTAGTTAATATAATACCCACTATTAATTTTACCGTTAGGAAAATCAAGCCTGCAAGAAAGAAATCCAATTTTCAAGAGTATGTCGCTGCCTGAACTATATATGGTATACACCCTTAACTTTTGCTGTACTAATGACCAGCTTCTCCAGAAATACCTTTCATCACTCATTTCTAGGATTGTGTGATACACTACACCAACTACAATGTTCCTGTACCACGGAATCACACTCTGATTTAACACTCCACGGATCCCTATTCTGAATCATGACTCAAAAACAGAGAATGTTAATTCTGTGTCTCCTGGAATTTATATTATCTTACTTCTCTTTTGTCTCTTATCTTTTCTCTTTTCCCTAAACACTTGGAGAGAATAATTCAGAAGCTCCTCTGAGATAGAGAAAATGCAAACACATTTGAATCTGTTGATGAGATAGATTCTCTCAATTCTTGGCCAAGTCTGAAAGGTGAGCCAAAGTGATAGGAACAATGTATTACTATAGTTTTGGAAAAGCACTTTTATGACAGCGTTGGCAAAAGAGATGTAAGAACATTAAACACCTCTGTGTACTCTGCCTTGCTGTCTAAAAAGTCATCATTAATATGCTAATGTATTATGCACAAATAAGAAGCTGTTACGTCATTTTATGTTTTAAATATAAGGAAATTGATATAACATGGTGAATTGAGAAGGCACAGTAAGTGTAGCAAATCTATTCTACCTTTCCTTAATGTTTATACAGTAGAATAATTTTCTAGTTTAAAAGTTCAGAAAGGCTCTTCCGATAGTTTGGGTCACCTATTTCCAGATAGTTTGGATCATATATTTTATTAATTATTGAACTATCATAGAGGGAACTAAACTTGTGCCTTGATGGTGGTGAAGTTCCTGAGCTCTAGAATCAGGCTGCCAGGGCTGAATCCAAGCTCTTCCACATGCAAACTGAGCAACACTGGGCAAGTTACTTAATTACTCCAAGACTCAGTTTGCTTATCTGTAAAATGGAAACAAAGTAACTGATCATAAGATTATTGTAAGCTAAAGCACTAAAGTACTAAATGTAGTTCCTGCCCATCATTGTTCAATAAACATATTACTTGTATCATTTTACCTTGTTTTTACTTTGTTCCTCTCTCAAATATCTGCAATCAAAAGCAAGAGATAATGCCTTAGTGTCTGGGTGAACTGAAATCAAATTGGATACTCAATTGTGAGTTTACTTTAAGTCATGAAATACTACGACTTTGAGGCCAAAACACCATCAAGTAAAGGAGATAGATGCCGAAAATGGCAGGGGCCATAGGTGCCAAGGGAGTATTGCCGAAAGGGGCAGTACCACTTTCAGGGGAGTATTTTTAGCTCCTCTTTCTTCAAGTACCAGCCATGTGACATGAGCAAGTTGTTTAATCTCTGAGACTCAACTTTTTCATATATGAAAAGAGCGAATAACACAAACATATCAAACCTTTATCCTGAGAATTAAGAGATCATTTGTGGAGGATTAAAAACTATGAATTTGAAATTGGGAAAGAAAAAGTTTCTTTCACTTTGAGAGAAAGAAAAAAATCAAAACCTCCATGTTCAGCCTGAACTCCCCTCCTTTCCGGAACATTCCATGTTTCTACAGTTATCTGCCCCCAGAGGTATATTGGTTACTCTTCCCTCTTTGTTATCCTCAGACATATCTTCCTTACCTGTCTCAAAATTAATTATGAGTCCATGGCCCATAGAAATGAAAGATTTGTTTCCATAGTCCCAGCACCTAGCTAAGAGAAAAACATACTGAATTATATTCAGCAAAGTAATTTTTTAATAAATGATTGAATGCTTAAATGAAGGAATGTATTCTCTTGATATTAAAAATAGGACATATTATTTCTTCAGATAAGTGACCAAAAAAAAAAATCCATACCACTATTTACCAAACAAGTTGCCTTCTCCATGTATATCACCAGTTGCATGATTCTTGGTATTGTCATAATTAGAAACACCATGCTAACATTTCAGAGTCAAGCATACATCTCTTCTGTTGAGTGCGTAAGGACTCCAGCCTGCTGGTGGGGCTGAAGCTGCACAGCCATCTGGAAAGAAAACTTGGAATCCTGTGGTAGGGCCAGAAAAGGGGCATTAGCTTCATGAATGTGGCACTCATACAACTGTTGGAACAAAACTGGCAGTGAATCAAACCCTGAGCTTGTCTGCCTGTCTTCCTTGGAAGAGTTTATGCATTACATTGGCTACAAGAGACAGGCAAGGACTTTAAGACACAAGCAGAAGGAAAGATAGAATGTCATTTAAATCACATTTCCAGACTCCTTTTCAAGTGAAAACCCAGCAACTCCGAGTGGATTTATGCCAACAATGCTTAAGCATTTCTGTACATGATTAGATCACTCTCATGTCACCTGGACTACCGTCACTTGTGAACAGTAGAAGGCTGTACTGTAGAGGATACTGCAAGTAGAGAACCAGTCTTTTCACTCAAGCACACAGATTTGTGTGGAGAATTCTGGTTAATTCATAACCCATTATAAACTGAAGCATTTAACAATTCTTGATTAAAGATTCAAAATCTTATAATTCTTTGCCAATAAAATACAGGCTTTCACTGTTTCAGTAACCATGCTTTGGAAATCATGGAAAAAGCCCTACTCCATAGCTAGACAAAATTTAATATTTTAATCAGCTAAACTGAAAAAAAAGTCTTAGTACTTATGTGTATGAAATGCTTTATACACACACACACACACACACACATACATACATATATATATATCTGTATAAGTATGTATGCAAAATATTATTCCTCTGAACTAAAAAGAGACAGGTTTTATATTGAATAGTGCCTAAAAATTTCAAGCCAATTTTGGAAGGAAAAACAAAGGAATTTCAGCTAGTCAAATGGAATGTATGAAAATGAGTTGTGATTTTTCTTTTATACATGACAAATTATGGCTCTCCAAATTCTAGTTCTTCAACATTTGACATTACTGATTCATATAAGCCATGAATTATTTAAGGATACTTTTATTAACCAAGAAGGCTTAGTAACCTCTCTCTCTAACTCATTTCTTCCTTCCAATTTAATGTAACTAATAAAATTCCATTGTATGATAAGTAAGAGTCACAGAGTTTATGGTTAAATAAAAAATCTATTAAGATTCTGTTAAAAATCTAAAAATTGGTCAAAAATAAACATGCCAATATACTCCACTGGCAGCCTTTACTCAAGCCAAGACTTCTCAAGATGGAAGACTGGGTGTTAAACATCTTTTAATTCCCATCACTTAGCACAGGCCTTTATACTTAATGAAATCTCAAACGATATTGGTCAAGAGCATAAAGGCTGATTACAAATTTTACTAAAATAAAAATTTTCTCAGCTTATATATGCTAAATTTTACTAAATAAAATTTTACTAAGTCCGGGCGCGGTGGCTCACGTCTGTAATCCCAGCACTTTGGGAAGCCGAGACGGGCGGATCACGAGGTGAGGAGATCAAGACCATCCTGGCTAACACAGTGACACCCCGTCTCTACTAAAAATACAAAAAAAAATTAGCTGGGCGCGGTGGCGGGCGCCTGTAGTCCCAGCTACACGGGTGGCTGAGGCAGAAGAATGGCGTGAACCCGGGAGGCGGAGCCCGCAGTGAGCGGGATGGCGCCACTGCACTCCAGTCTGGGCGACAGAGTGAGACTCCGTTTCAAAAAAAAAAAAAAAATTTTTACTAAAATAAAAATTTCCTCAGTTTATAAAGGCAGAAGTAACACTGAGAGAATGTTAAGTACATCCCTCTGTTCTTTCCAATTTCACTTTTAAATACTCCACCATAAGGTTGAAATGTATGTTTGCAATAAGCCTATCTTAAGTGAGCAGAAAAAAAGATTAAAGGGTGGAAAAGCTACATGAGATCATGGGTGCATGGCTGAAGTGAAAGTAGACATGAAGAGGAAAAAAGTTCCAAGCTCTCCATGGAATAAAAAAAGGTAAATAGCAGAAAGGAATTTTACCACAAAATCAACTTTATACATTTATAAGGAATTTCCTAAGGGATTTTTAAAAATCACAATCAATGAAAAGATCTTTAAACAAGAAAAAAGAAATGAATCACTTTAATTCAATCCAATAAAAGCTTTTCTTTATTTTCTGAGAGATAGATTCCTTTTTGAAGCCCTCCAAGGCCAGGTCTCTACAGTCAGCATAAAATTGAAGTTGAGCAATTATTTGTTGAATTTTAATTTAAACAGTGGTAGATCAGAATAATTTAGGTCAATTATGATCAAGGATTCATGTCAGTTTGATAGCCTCCAGGATGTGAGTTAATGATTCCCTCCCTCAATGTGGTAGTGAAAAGAACACTCAATAAGAGGTCAGGAGAACTGCATGCTTTTTTCACATTCACCATTTAACTAGCAATTATTAATCTCTCTGGGTCATAGTTTTATCTTCTGGTCACTACAGATATTATTTACACAATCAAGTTATTTTGATGAGCAATGAGACACTACATGTAAATGATTTTGTAAAGATAATTTTGTAAGTATAAGGAATCCCTTATGAAAACTCGTTCCCTAACCAACGTTGTATTGGCTACATGAATTATTTTTAGTAGGACATTGTAATAGGTATAGCTAAAAAGCAAAGTCATTTGATAGCACAATATAAAAGCAAATGTCTTCGAGAGAAAAAAATATGATGCAGTGAACACGCATTAAAGCACTTTTTGAAAATGTGCTCTTTGGAAAAATTATTTTCTCAGCAGCATCCAAATTGTTTTAGAGCATATAAATGCATGTATGATATAACATTATTAATGAATAATATATATAATTTTTTCTTCATCCATAGTGAGTGACCTTGTTTTTCAATGGAAAGAAAATCAGAGTTGTTTCCAATTTATTAGTGTTAAAATTCTGTAAAACCAGCCTTCTAGCATAGTAAGTTCAAATTCATACCCCATAAACATGCTCTCTTAAAAGTTGAAAATTTCATTAGGCATTTTGTGTGCAATTAGCATTTAGAAATGCACAATTTTGCATTTGTTATCATTAGGGCTAATAATAGTTTATACTCTAAGCCATGCAAATATTGGCAGTAATATCAGACCTTGTTTAGAAATATTGAACATATATGAAACTTAACCTGACTAAAACTAGAGGAGATAAAGCCACATAAACCCAAGCCCCAAACCCTGTGAATTTTCCCTGAATTATCACATCATTTTAAATCATCTACACAGGCAGTAACTTAAACAACAATGATCTGATTAAACTAAAGAGCTTCTGCACAGCAAAAGAAACTATCATCAGAGCAAACAGGCAAGCTACAGAATGGGAGAAAAGTTTTGTAATCTATCCATCTGACAAAGGGCTAAAATCCAGAAGCTACAAAGAACTTAAACAAATTTATAAGAAAAAAACAAACAACCCCATCAAAAAGTGGGCAAAGGATATGAACGGACACTCCTCAAAATAAGACATTTAGGCAGCCGACAGACACACGAAAAAATGCTCATCATCACTGGTTACTAGAGAAATGCAAATCAAAACCACGATGAGATACTATCTCATGCCAGTTAGAATGGCGATCCTTAAGTCAGGAGACAACAAATTCTAGAGAGGATGTGGAGAAATAGGAACGCTTTTACACTGTTGGTGGGAGTGTATATTAGTTCAACCATTGTGGAAGACAATATGGTGATTCCTCAAGGATCTAGAACTAGAAATAGCATTTGACCCAGCCATCCCATTACTGGATATATACCCAAAGGATTATAAATCATGCTGCTATAAAGACACATGCACACGTATGTTTATTGCGGCACTGTTCACAAGAGCAAAGACTTGGAACCAACCCAAATGTCCATCAATGATAAACTGGATAAAGACAATGTGGCACATATACACCATGGAATACTATGCAGCCATAAAAAGGGATGAGTTCATGTCCTTTGCAGGGACATGAATGATGCTGGAAACCATCATTCTCAGCAAAATATCACAAGAACAGAAAACCAAGCACCGCATGTTCTCACTTATAAGTGGTAGTTGAACAATGAGAACAAATAGACACGGAGGGGAACATCACACACCAGGGCCTGTCAGGGGGTGGGAGGGCTAGGGGAGGGATAGCATTAGGAGAAATGTAGTTGATGACTACAGCAAACCACCATGGCAAGTGTATACCTATGTAACAAACTTGCATGTTCTGCACATGTACCCCAGAACTTAAAGTATAATTAAAAAGAACACAGCATTATCATAGATTTAAAGAAATTAAAGCAAAAGTTTTTTTAGGCCCTTTAGTGAGAGCTACAGTATTTTCCTTTCATCCTCATTGTTGCCACTGATGCTCTTCGTGTTTGCTTTAGGTGAGGGATCTATTAAAATTTTCTTTGGATTTAATCATTGAACATAGCAATGAAATGGGAATGCATGAAAAATGAGTTTGACATTGTCCAGACATAGTGAACATATCTTTTTATAACAGAGTTATAGGAAAGTTTTTGGATACTAAATATCATTTCATATGATTAAGATGAAAATTATATTCTATTTGGTTTTTTAAATGTGATAAGACTTTCGCTTTTTTTTCCTCCTGTGTTGATACAGCCAAAGAAAATAACTATGACTTCACTGAAAGCATTAATAATACTATCTTCAGAGTGGGGTTCTGGTTGAAAAATATTTGCTAATATTAAAGACTGACAATTTTTCATTAGCAATTCAATATAGATGTGTTGCTAATTAGAAAAACCCAAATTTAGATATTAAAATATGTATATTATTCTATCTCATTCAACCTAGGATTTCAGAATTCTACTTTAAAAATAAGTAAATAAAGGTAATTTGGGGAATCTCTTTTGCTATGAAACTTGGAAAAGACTCAGAGATCCTATAGATGAGCAATTTAATTTTACTCATGAGAAATTTTTCTAGCTGTTAGCTTTGAGAATCTGTATCTGCTAGCTCATAAAGTTTAATGCTTTCTAGTTGCTCTCATGTATACAGAAACCTAAATTTAACATGATTTTTTTCCCAAAACTGTTTTAAATGTACTTAGGAAATGTATTTTTAAATAACAGGTCAGGTGCAGTGGCTCATGCCTGTAGTAATCTCAGCACTTTGGAAGGCTGAGGTGGGCAAATCACTTGAGGTCAGGAGTTCAAGACCAGCCTGGCTCAACACATGGTGAAACCCTGTCTCTATTAAAAATACAAAAATTTGCTGGGTGTGGTGGTGGGCATCTGTAATCCAGCTACTCGGGAGGCTGAGGCAGAAGAACCACTTGAACTTGGGAGGCGGAGGTTGCAGTGAGCCATGATTGTGCCACTGCATTTCAGCCTAGTTGACAGAGCAAGACTGTATCTCAAAAAATAAATAAATAGATAAATAAATAAACAACTGTTAATACTTTTTTAAAACAAATAAAAAGAAAATTGATATTTATATCATCCTTTAGAAAAAAAGACATGAAACTATGGTTATACACCTCATAACAACATTTCAGTCCACAATGGACCACATATATGAGCATGATCCATAAGATTCGAATACTGTATTCTTATTGTACCTTTTCTACATTTAGAAACGTTTAGATACACAAACTATTCAGGGCAGTAACATGCACTACAGCCTAGGAGTAGTGCGAGACCACCCAGCCTAGGTGTGTAGTAGGCTACATGGTCTAAGTTTGTGTAAGCACATTCTGTGATGTTCAAACAATGACAAATAGCCTAAAGACACATTACGCAAAATGTCTCCCCATCACTCAGTAAGGCATGACTGCATTAGAAATTTCTTTTTTGCTGTTCTCTGAATGAAAAGTGTATTCCCAGGCACCTATGAGTATCTCTGGCATACTCATATTCATTTGCATACCTCTTTACAATGTAGAATAATTGTTTTCAATGTTTTTTGAAACAGTATTTCTGAATCTCAGAAGTAAAATACCATAAGAAAAATTTAGATATGTGGACCTGTCATTCTAAGTAACAACTAGACTCATGGACCACTAAAAATCAAGGTTGTGGAGAAAGGATAAATGGAGACTTGAGATCAAAGTGGGGACAAGTAAAGGAAGGAATGGAGAGGCAAGAAATCCCAATCTACCAAAAAAAAAAAGGAAAAATGGCTTATGACCCCCATTTCTCAACTTCTACAAGGTATTCTACCAAATGAATATACTACAATATAATACATTCTAATTATTTTCTATTGTTTGACATTTGCATTTTATACAAAACTTTGAAGAGATCACTGAATATGTCCATAGGAATAATTAGTAGAAGTAAATCAGATAAATTATCAGGAATGAAAATTTTAAGACTTTTAACCCCAACTACTTGTCAGGTAGATTGCACTAATACTTCTACTAGTAGCACATAAGCTACATACTGCTTTGAACTCTTGCCAACTTTAGCTGTCAGAACAAAACACATCTATTTTATCTAATTTTAGAAACAAAACTGACTTTCATTTCCCAAAAGCTAATGGTTTATTATTTTTTTCTGACTGTAAAATATACATGCTTCTCTAAAAAACAAAATAATTAAACAATCAAGTTCTTACAAGGAAAAACAACATCTCTTTAATATGTCAAGTCAGAGATATTTGATTATCATTGTGGTGAATCTTCAAAACTTTATCTGAAACATTATCTCTCTGTCTCTCTATTATCTATCCTAATATGCATACACAAAAATTCTTTGTGATCTTACTATAATGCTATTTTATAACAAATTTTTCACTCTACAAGAAGCACATATATTTTTTCATGCCACTAAACACACACATACACACACATACACATACACACACACACACACACACACAAAGTATTTTAATGTGTAAAATAATCTCTGCTTTCCATACCTAGGTAATTTCCAGTCTTTCTCAATTATAAACAGTGCTCTCATTAATACCTTTGTGTTTAGATTTCACACACGTTTTACACACTTGTTGATGTGGCTTGGCTCTGTGTTCCCACCCAAATCTCACATCAAATTATAATCCTCAGTGTTGGAGGAGGGGCCTGGCAGGAGGTGACTGAATCATGGGGGTGGACTTCCCCCTTGCTGTTCTTGTGATAGTGAGTTCTCGTGAGATCTGGTTGTTTAAAAGTGTGTCGCACTCCCCACTTTGCTCTCTGACTCTTGCAAGCCATGTGAAGATGTGCTTGCTTCCCCTTCACCTTCTGCCATGACTGTAAGTTTCCTGAGGCCCTCCAGAAGCAGAAGCCTGTACAGGCCATAGAACTGTGAGCTGATTAAACCTCTTTTCTTTATAAATTACCCAGTGTCAGATAGTTCTTTATAGCAGTGCGAGAATGAACTAATACAGAAAATCAGTACCAGGGAAGTGCAGTATTGTTATAAAGATATTTGGCAATGTGGAAGCAACTTTGGAACTGGTTAATGGGCAGAGGTAGGAGGGCTCAGAAAAAGACTAAAAGACTAGGGTAAGTTTGGAATTTCCTAGAGACTTGTTAAATTGTTGTGACCAAAATGCTGATAGTGATATAGACAGAGAAGTTTGGCTGAGGATGTCTCAGGTGGAGATGGGAAACGTGTTCAGAACTGAAGTAAAGATCACTGCTGCTATGCTTTAGTAAAGAGGCTGGCAGCATTATGCCGATGCTCTAGCAATTTGTAGAACTTTGAACTTGAGAGAAATGATTTAGGATATCTAATAGAAGAAATTTCTAAGCAACAAATGCTTAGAGAGATGTGGCAAGGCTGCTTTTAAAAGTCTACATTCATCTGCAGAAACAATGAAATAACCAGAAATTGGAACTTACATTTAAAAGGGAAACAGAGCATAAAAGTTTGGAAAATTTACAGCCTGACCACGTAGTAGAAAAAAACCGAAACATTTTCAAGGGAGGAAATCAAGCCAGCTGCAGACATTTGCAAAAGTAAAGATAATCAAATGTTAATAGTCAAAACAGAAGGGACAATGCCTCCAAGGCATTTCAGAGATCTTTGTGGCAGCCTCTCCCATCACAGGCCTGGAGTCCTAGGAGGGCAAACTGGTTTCATGGGCCAGGCCTAGGGCCCTGCCATTCTGTGCAGCTTCAGTACATAGCACCCTGCCTCCCAGCTGTCGCAGCTCCAGTCATGGCTAAAAGGGGCCAAGGTACAACTTAGGTTGTTGCTTCATGGTGTGCAAGCCCCAAGCCTTGGCAGTTTCCACATGGTGTTAGACCTGCAGGTGCCCAGAACACAGGAGTTGAGCTTGGGGAGCCTTCACCTAGATTTCAGAGGATATATGGAAATGCCTGGATGTCCATACAAAAGTCTGCTGCAGGGGCAGACCCCAAATGGAGAACCTCTACTAGGGCAGTGTGGAGGGGATATGTGTGGTTTAAGCCCCCACACAGAATCTCCAGTGGGTCATTGTCTAGTGGAGCTGTGAGAAAAGGGCCATTGTCCTTCGGACCCAGAATGGTAGATCCACCAACAGCTTGCACTGTGAGCCTAGAAAAGCTGCAGGCACTCAATGCCAACCTGTGAAAGCAGCCGCAAGGGCTGTACCCTGCAGAGCCACAGGGATGGAGCTGCCCAAGACCTTGGGACCCTATCCCCAATATCCTTGCATCAGTGTGACCTGGACATGAGACATGGAGTCAAAAGAAATTATTTTGGAGCTTTGACATTTAATGACTGCCCTCCTGGGTTTCAGACATTCATGGGGCCTGTATCCCCTCTGTTTTGGCCAATTTTTCTCTTTTGCAATAGGAGCAATTACCCAATGTGAGTATCCCCATTGTGTCTTGGATGTAACTAACGTTTTTCTATTTTACAGGCTTATAGACAGAAGGGACTTGCCTTGTCTCAGATGAGATGTTGGACTTGGACTTTTGAGTTCATGCTGGAGTGAGTTAAGACTTTGGGGGATAATTGGGAAGGCATGATTTTGTTTTGAAATGTGAGAAGAATGTAAAATTTGGGACGGGCCAGGGGCAGAATGATATGGCTTAGCTCTGTGTCCCCACCCAAATCTCATGTCCATTTATAATCCTCAATGGTGGAGGAGGGGCCTGGTAGGAGGTCATTGGATCATGTGGGTGGACTTCCCCCCTTGCTGTTTTTGTCATAGTGAGTGAGTTCTCATGAGATCTGGTTGTTTACAAGTGTGTAGCACTTCCCCCTTTGCTCGCTGTCTCTTGCCAGCCATGTGAAGATGGGCTTCGCCTTCTGCCATGATTGTAAGTTTCCTGGGGCCTCTCCAGAAGCAGAAGCCTGTATAACCCATGGAACCATGGGCTGATTAAGCCTCTTTTCTTTATAAATTACCCACTGTCACGTAGTTCTTTATGGCAGTTTAAGAATGGACTAATACACTTGTGCAATTATCTCTTTAAGAAAATATATTTCAGTAAGATCCCTGTGTCCAATGTCATGAGCATTTTAAAGTTATTCTCCAAACAACAATAAATGAATCTTTCCTTTAGAACATCTAATCTGCAAACTGTCTAATGGGATTGGTAGTAATATAGACTGATTTGATATTTTAATATTGGGCAACCAAACGTGTCAACATTTTGAAAATCTGCATATATCCATAAACCAATAATTTCTATATGACCAATAAATAATGTTACATAATTTTACATAGATAAATGGCCCACTTAATGTGCAAGATAAGCCAACAGAATCAAAAGGAATAGTTTTAAATCTCATCAATATTGCTTTAGATACCCCATTGCAACTAACCTTTAAGAAACTACCACTTGCCAATTTTTGGTGTAATGTGAAAGAAAAACATCCACAATTATAGCTAAGGGGTGTTAAAATACTCCTCCTTTTTCCAACTCCATACATAACTGTGTGGTACCAGATATTTTATATATACATCCACCAAAATAACAGTGCAACCAGTTGAAGGCTGAAGTAGACATGATAATCCATTACCTTCTATCAAGCCAGATGTTAAAGAAACTTGCAAAATTGTAAAGACAATGTCACTCTTCACCTGAAAATTTTATTTCAAAATAAAAATTATTTTTTATAAAAATAAGCCAATGTCCTATGTTAGTAGGCAATGGAATTATATTATTGTTATTTAAAATAAATTAACACATATATATTTATTTTAATTGCTTAGCTTTAATTTATAGTATGGTAAATATCAATAGATAAAATGCACATAAACAAAAGTCTTTAGGGCCCTCAAAACTTTTTAAGAGTGTAAAGGGATCCTGAGACTAAAAGGTTTGAGATATTTAGCCTCATCACTAGGAAGTCACTCAAAGGAGCACACCTCTTCAGAATCTGATAAACCTTGAAAAATTCAACAGACAAAACATAGCACTTCATTTAAAGGATGCTCCATAATCTTTTCTTCCATTTCGAAGGTTTGGACAATTTTTCCTGACAGTATTTACTGAGAAAATAAGCCACATTTTACTGAGATTTAAAATGTGTGTTGGAACTCAGGCTTTAAAAAAATAAACAGGATCATGCCTACTTTACATTACAAATTTAGTTTTAGGGCTATGTAGGCAGGCTGAGAATTCTGATACAAATTTTTGTAACACTAAACTATAGAACTACAAAAAAACCCAACAAACACAATCAATTTTTTGCTTTAGAAAATCTGAAACCCCAAGTTTAAAAGCAGTTTGTTACCAGTTGTAATGTTCTTATCATAAGGCATGAATAAGAATTATTTGAAAAGGGCAGTGAAGGCACAAAATGCATCCATGATAGACTTTGTGAAGGAAATATTTGAGAGAGAAGAACACAATTCCCCTTTTCCCTTGACAAATGCGGGACATCTGGTCACTTTAATGAAGCATATGGGTACTAAACATTAGCTGAGCGTTCCTTCTGTTGTTCTTACAGAAACTCTAGAACTCAAGAGACTACAATTTCTTATTTTAAAACAAATACGAAAAAAAGTAATTTATTTGTATTATAAATTCCATGGTATATTGAAGGTATAAATCTGACTTTTAGGGCAAGTCTACCATGTTAATATGGCTAGAGTTTATATTTTATTACAGACTAGTAGCCCAAGTTATTAGGGTATGAATCCCCAATAGGCATCAATCAATATTAGAGCATCTGAAAACAAAGGAGTTTAATGCATTTTATTTAAAGATAAGCAGTGTTCTATGGAATAAGTAATCAGGGACAAAGAATACAATTGAGCAAGCTAAAGAGTCAGCCATTTAAATCTTAAAATTAAACCTGAAATCAAGCAATCAATCTTTGGTAGAATGTATAATCAAATGATGGCTGTATACAGTTAAAGCAATGCAGTAACTACCTATTTGACAAAGAGTTTCGGTAAAACATTAAAAGTGACTGAATAATTAAGGTATAGCCACCCTCCCTGCAAGTAGCCAACTTCTTGAAAAGACACATCTGGAGAATCACTAGAGGCTTTGGGGATGTTTAGAATTCCTTCAATTCCTCTTCAGTTCCTCTTGACTAGTGAGCCAGCCAAAAGATGCCTCGGGAGAAAGTTCAAGACAAAGAAATAACTAAAAATGTCATTTTATTCAAGAAAGCTATCTCTGTCTGATTTACAAAATGCCCCTACCTTTAAAAAAACAAACCAAGCAACCTCCTTCATTGGATATATTGTGTTTTGTTTTGTTTACACATAGCTTGAATTATAAATAGTGGCCTAATTTTAAATTGTCACAGCTGAGATGGTCAGCTAGCTCAGGTAAAAAAAGCACTGCCTCAGGATAACCAAAGCAAGGACCAAATGCTGGTTTGCCAAAGGGATTAAAAAAAAAAAAAAAATCAATTCCGTGGGCCTCTCTCTCAGATGCTAACTTTAGTGGAAAGGTTCTGTCTCTCCTCTCTTTCCCCCAGTATATTCTCCTTCTCCTCTCTTCCTGCTTCCCCTCCTCTCTCTTTCTTCTCCCTCCTTTCCTCCCTCCGTACCCCTCTCTTTCTTTCTCTTTCTTCCAATTTATGTATGTTGATAAAGAATATGAGAAAGGGTGTACTGTTTCCCATAGTCAGTTTATACTTGCCCCCTCTAATAGAACTAGCAAAAAGAATTAGAAACCAAGGTATTGGCAGTCTCTGCCTGACTTGTGTGAGCTGTTTTAAAATGTGAGCGTAGACAGAAAAATTCCATTTCTATGAACGAGTTCAGCCTTAGAATAATCCTCAGGAATGCATACACACGCACATGCACACACACACATACAGTTACTTGGGGAACAAAATTTTAATCTAGTCTATAAAATGCTAAGTCAGGAAATATATTCTTATGAATGAAAATTATAGTTTCATGAAAAAACATTCTTTCCAAAATATATATTGCATAGACTTTAGTATTTGTGGTGCATCCGTAATGGGCAGAAATTTCTTTGAAAATTGACATCTCTGAGTGGAATATCAATTCTTCTGTCTTTCTGTCTCCAAACTCCTTTCTCACTGCAAGAAATAATTTATTTATTAATTAAAAATTGGTCTTTAAAACATGGGAGTGGCAGCACTTTCTCCAAAAATAATCTAGAGATACTATTTTAGTTTACATAAATATCTAATTGTTCATAATAAAAATAAGAATCACACTGATTTTTCCTGTGCCTGTCCTTACATTTTAAACTTTTTTAATTTTAGTAAATCTAAACTTACAAGGTTATATCTGCAATATCAAATTAGGACACAGCAAGCCACCTACCCTCTGCAACTACCCATTTTCCCAATACACGCAAGACATATGATAGAGTTAGTGATAGAGTTCTTTAAAAATATTCATAGAAAAATTATATATATATCCATATATAATAATGTACCTTTCTCTTTCATACTGATCAAACCTTAAAAATACAGAAAGCACTTTCATAAAAATTCAAATAAAATAATTTAAAATTATGACATATTAACTTCTTTCTTTAATATTTACTCCTGTCAAACATGCCTTCCACCCTAGGTTAATATAACACCCTGCCCATCTTGATATCAGTTTTACTTTGTCAGGTTTTTTTTTTTTTAATTCTGTACAGATCTCTTCTCTAGGTGTTGGTAAAATACTAGACCTAGTTTACCAAGGTAGAAGAAATCTTAAGCATATATCTTTTATCTCTGAACTCCAGCTAGAAGAGTAAGAGCTAATTAGGAAAACATACATGTAAAAATACTTACTTGGATTTGACCGAATTAGATACCAGGGCTGAGCTAACTGGTGTCTAAAGGGATGGTATGCATCACCTCTGTCTTGTTAGCACTGGGTTCTCATCAGCAGTTCACCACCTAATAGCCTCACCTCTTTGAGCAGACTCCTGAGGTGCACCCAGGTACTGCTGTCAATGCTGGTATTCCAAGCCTTAGGAGGCTCAGGGTTATTTCCAAGCCAAGTCTCAAGCTGGAGCAAAGTTACAAATCACTTCCCTAAGTTCCAGTCTCCACACTCTAAAATGAGGTTCATCACTTGGTGAACAAATGTGAACCTGAAAGAGCCAGTCCGTCATGATGGATCCCAAGTAGCAACTGTGCCTAAATTTAAAATAGAGCCAAGTGGCCATTTGGTGAGTAGAGGTTACATATATTCTTTGAGTTGCCTGAAAACCCTGGAAAACTGTACCTTTCTAGCTTTGAGACTTTTCAACACTCACCTGAACCAACCAATCAATCACAGCTTAACTGCCTCAACCAATCAGATCTCAGCTTATTGACCAATCAGAACTAAACAACTGTCAATCTTTCATTTGCATAAACAGATCTGACTGGAAACGTGGGTGTAAACTTTTGTTATAAAATCTGAACCCTCTCTTTGTTCTCTAGAAAGCACCTTCCTTTTACACAGAGGACTGTGGTCTTTCTAATTTGCAAACTGTTCACCAGAATAAAGTCTGTCCTCCAAGTTCTTTTTCAGATAACTTTGTCCACACCTTTATTTAACCTACTTTACATGGCAATTGTGAGGAAAAAAGAAACTATTTTTTTAATAGATCCAAGTTCTTAAGAGATAAGTAACACATGGGTAGAGGTTATAATAATAATTGCTTCTAAGTACTTGCTTCTTAATACTAACAATATATGTCAACAATTTTTCCAAAATAAAGTTAAGAATGCTTGAGAAAATGAAATCTGGTGGTATGGAGGTTACCAGAGCAGAAACATTGCTACTAAATATGTTACAAGTTCAATACATATTTTAAAGCTTTACTTTTCTGACTATAAAAATTTTGTCACAATGTTTCTCACTCCACCTTTTGTAGAGAATTTGTTAGGATTAAATTATGTAAGTATGTAAAAAGGCGTTAAGCAAACTAAGCAAATAAATATCATACAAAATATAAGAGCTATCTTAAGTGACAATGTAGACCAAGTTCTTATGCATAATTTTTGTAAAGGTGGTAGAATTTTTGCACCATTAAATTGATGCACTGCTCCCTGGTTCCATCTATGAAACCATTTCTTTTTCATAAAGACAGAGTGTTATTAATGGTCTGATCATTTAAGGATTCTTGAGTTTTAATATGAATTCTAATATTGCCTCTCAAAGGAAAACATTTATCTGCTTTTTTTAAAATAATTATTTATTTAAAAAACAAAGACTGCAATGTCTACCTCTCTTAACTACTGTTGTGTAAATTCACAAAATTAGTTAAGACTGAAATACAATGTTCCTTAAGTCACAATGGATGCTGGCTGATTCTAGATGAAAAACAAATTGTTTGCAAAAGAAGTACTTTATCTATACCCTTAGTATGGATAATAAGGGTATATACATAAGGGTATAAATGTGTGTGTGTGTGTGTGTGTGTGTGTGTGTGTGTGTGTATATATATGGAACGATTCATTGTTGAAAGATGATAATTTAAAGATTCTGGTATTAGAAAAGCATTCTTTAAATGCATGAGGGTAGTCTGAACTTCTATTTAGCATACATGAAATGGGAATTTCATTTTAATATTGGCAGTGAATATATGAAGGTTAAAAGTAAGATAATCAATAATGCAAATTAAAATATCTCTTAGATTCATTTTATGTGTCACCATTTCACACTGCCAACTTTTGGTCATTTATAAGTCTAGTGAGAATATTTCATATAGGTTAGTATATCTGTCTTCAAAACAATGGAAATAGGGAAATAACTGTTCCCTGAGGAACAGTTCAGGTAGTGCCTAACATGGTCCAAGATGATCAGTCACCACACTGCATTTTGAGTTCTCAAGGACAATTAAATGTTGCTGTGAGAAAAGAGTAAGCAAAGCAAGTAGCATGTGTTTCAACAGAGAATATAAAATATTAAAATAAAAGGTTATTGATACAGATTTGCTGTGTGTCTCCTCCCAAATGTCATGTCGAATTGTAATCCCTTTGTGTCAGGGGAGGGACCTGGTAGGAGGTAATTGGATCATGGGGGCAGATTTCCTCCATGCTGTTCTCATGACAGTGGGTTCTCATAAAATCTGATGATTTAAAAGTGTGGCACATCCCCCCTCACTCCCTCTTTCTCCTGCTGCCATGTAAGATGTGCCTTGCTTTCCTTTCACCTTTCACCATGATTGAAGTTTCCTGAGGCCTCCCCAGCCATGTGGAACTGTGAGTCAATTAAACCTCTTCATTTTATAAATTACCCAGTCTCAGATGGTTCTTTAGAGCATTGTGAAAACAGACTAATGCAGTTGTTTGAAGTATAATTGAAGAACAATAGACTTCACATAATTTAGAGTATACAATTTGATGATAAGTTTTGGCATATGTATTCACCCATGAAGCTATTGCCACACCGATATAAAAAATATTTCTGTCACCCCCCTAAGTGTCCTCTTGCCCTTTGTAGCCCCTTCCTTCTGCCCCTACCTGCTGTCTCTCCCAGGCAACCAATGATTTACTTCCTGTTACTGTCAATTAATTTGAAATGCATTGAATGATATTTACATTCAGTAATACAGTATACTCTGTTTTATTCTTGCATCTTTCACTAAAAATAGCAACATTGAGATTCATCAGTGTTTTTGAATGTATTAACCGTTTGCTCATTTTTACTGCTGAGTAAAATGTACTCCATTGTATGGGTACACCATAATATATTTATTCATGCCCATGTCAAACATTTAGGTTGTTTCCATTTTGTAGCTGTTACACATAAAGGTGCTACGAGCAACCACATGCAATTTTCATGTAAACATAGGTTTCATTTTGGTTTGGCAAATACCTAGGAATGAAATGGTTGTATCATATGGCAGATGGATATTTAACACTTTTCAAAGTGGTTTGCCATTTTGTATTCTCACCAGAGGTGTTTTAAAGTTGCAATTTCTCCAGAACTATTTTGTATGGTCAACTATTTTTATTATTTTTAGATACTCTGATTTAGCAGCAGCTAAAATCTCTGTTCAACATTTTCAGCCATCTAGCTTTTGCTTTCTGATAAGTTTCTTGGAGTCCCCCTGGTGCATGTTTAGTTTGGTTCAGTTTATATGACAATTCAGGGATTCTCTGCTTTTGAATTCATCGTTTTAAGAATGTTCTCCTCAATTCTCAACCACCCTGAAAGCCTCAAACTCTACCCTCTAATACCAAAAGCTAGTAACACTAGAGCTTTCAGCTTAAGTCCTGCCCACCCACATCATAGATTAACTCTTAAGCAAAAATGAACATGGATATCAGCCATGTTTCAAGGATTGAATTCTAACCAAATTCTTCTCCTCATTTCTTTATAATACATAAATATTCATTTAAAAATCATTGTATTTGATGATTATGTCCCAATTCTTTAGTTAGTGCTATGGTTTGGCTCTGTGTCCCCACCCAAATCTAATCTTGTAGCTCCCATAATTCCCACATGTTGTGGGAGGGAACCGGTGACATACAATTGAATTATGGGAGTGGGTCTTTCTTGTG
This sequence comes from Colobus angolensis palliatus, assembly GCF_000951035.1. Taxonomy (NCBI): domain Eukaryota; kingdom Metazoa; phylum Chordata; class Mammalia; order Primates; family Cercopithecidae; genus Colobus; species Colobus angolensis. The sequence goes on from NW_012120376.1 coordinate 4,416,377, forward strand.
ATACTGAATGGGAATCACAAGATCTGATGGTTTTAAAAAAGGGAGTTGCCCTGCACAAGCTGTCGCTCTCTCTCTCTTTGCCTGCTGCTGTCCACATAAGATGTGACTTGTTCCTCCTTGCCTTCCACCATGATTGTGAGGCTTCCCTAGCCTTGTGGAACTGTAAGTCCAAGTAAATCTCTTTCTTTTTTAAATTGCTCAGTCTCAGGTATGTCTTTATCAGCAGCATGACAATGAACTAATACAGTAAATTGCTACCAGTAGACTGGGGTGCTGCTGAAAAGATACCTAAAAATGTGGAAGCAACTTTGGAACTGGGTAACAGGGAAAGGTTGGAACAGTTTGGAGGGCTTGGAAGAAGGCAGGAAAATGTGGGAAAGTTTGGAACTTCCTAGAGACTTGTTGAATGGCTTTGACCAAAATGCCGAAAGTGATACAAACAATAAGGTCCACACTGAGGTGGTCTCAGATAGAAATGAGGAATTTGTTCAGAACTGGAGCAAAGGTGATTCTTCTTACATTTTAGGAAAGAGGCTGGCAGCATTTTGCCACTGCCCTAGAGATTTGTGGAACTTCGAACTTGAGAGAGACGGTTTAGGGTGTCCGGCAGATGAAATTCCTAAGCAAAGCATTCAAGAGATGACTTGGGTGCTGTTAAGGGCATTCAGTTTTATAAGGGAAGCAGAGCACAAAAGTTCAAAATATTTGCAGCTTGACAATGCAATAGAAAACAAATCCCATTTTCTAAGGAGAAATTCAAGCTGGCTGTGGAAATTTGCATAAGTTATTAGCAACTGAAAATTAATCCCCAATACTATGAGGAAAATGTCTCCAGGGCATGTCAGAGGTCTTCACAGCAGCCCCTCCCATCACAGGCCCAAAGACCTAGGAGGAAAAAGTGGTTTTGTGGGCCAGGTCCAGGGTCCCCATGCTGTGTGCAGCCTAGAGACTTGGTGCCCTGTGTCCCAGCCACTCTCGCCATGATTAAAAGGGGCCAAGGTACAGCTCAGACCATGGCTTCAGAGGATGCAAGCCCCAACCTTCAGTAGCTTCCATGTGGTATTTATATTTACCTTGTGGATACACAGAAGTCAAGAATTGAGGTTTAGGAACTTCTGCCTAGATTTCAGAGGATGTATGGAAACACCTGGATGTCCAGGCAGAAGTTTGCTGCAGGAGTATGGCCCTCATGGAGAACCTCTGCTAGGACAGTGCAGAAAGGAAACGTGGGGTCAGAACTCCCACACAGAGTCCCTACTGGGACACTTCCTAGTGGAGCTGTGAGAAGACAGCCACTGTCCCTCAGACCCCAGAATGGTAGATCAACCAAAAGCTTGCAACCTGTGCCTGAAAAAGTCACAGACAGTCAATACCAGCCCATGAAAGCAGCTGGGAGGGAGGCTGTACCCTGCAGAGTCACACGGGTGGAACTGCCCAAGACCATGGGAACCCACCTATTCCATCGATATGACCCAGATGCAAGACATGGAGTCAAAGGAGATCATTTTGGAGCTTTAAGACTTGACTGCCCTGCTGGATTTCGGACTTGCATGGGGTCTGTCACCCCTGTGTTTTGGCCAATTTCTCCCATTTGTAATGGCTGTATTTACCCAATTCCTGTACCCCCATTGTATCTAGAAAGTAACTAATTTGCTTTTGATTTTACAGGCTCATAGGCAGAAGGGACTTGCCTTGTCTCAGATGAGACTTTGGATTTGGACTTTTGGGTTAATGCTGAAATGGATTGCAATTTTGAGGAACTATTGGGAAAGCATGATTAGTTGTGAAATGTGAAGATAAGAGATTTGGGAGGGGCCAGGGGTGAAATGATGTGGTTTGGCTCTGTGTCCCCACTCAAATCTCACCTTGTAGCTCCCATATTTCCCACATGCTGTGGGAAGGACCCAGTGGCAGATGACTGAATTATGGGGGTGGATCTTTCCTGTGCTGTTCATGTGATAGTGAATGGGTCTCATTAGATCTGATGGTTTTAAAAATGGGAGCTGCCATGCACAAGCTCTTTTTGCCTGCTGCCATCCACATAAGATGTGATTTGCTCCTCCTTGCTTTCCACCATGATTATGAGGCTTCCCCAGCCACATGGAACTGTAAGTCCAATTAAACCTCTTTCTTTTGTAAATTGCCCAGTCTTGGGTATGTCTTTATCAGCAGCGTGAAAACAGACTAATATAGGTAGCATCTTTTTTTTCCCTTCCAAGTTTGTTACATTTTACATATAGTGGATTTATTTTTCTCACCATCCATTACCTGCTTTATCTACTATAGAATAGCTTAAGTTTGTACCACTTTATTATATCTGTTCACATAAAAGTCACTAACAAGTAATTAATTACTCACCAGGATAAAAAGCCTGTTCACTCTAAGTTGCATGTAAAATTGTTAACCTTGCTTGTCTTTTACTAGTTGGCTTAATTTCAGATTTCAACCTCAACCTACAGTTTAATTTTTAAAAATGTTTTAATATTAATAAAACAAAATATTTATATATTATTCTTTCCAAAAGATAATTCTTTTGACACTTATATATGATTTAAGGGTTTTCATTAAGATATTTATACTTAAAACAAGCAACAGGCAACACGCTGCATTTAAAAAGTAAAGTTTTAGTAAAACTGTTTTAGGTACACACACGAAAAAAATTAGGTAGTAAAATTGTAAAGATAACGTTTTCTATGTATTTCTCCAAATCATAGTTTAACTGCCCTCAAATAATTTTTTTCTGTTCCATTCCCTGATATTGTTTAAAGAGATGCTATTAGAAAACAAGAAAGAAAATTCTAGCTAAGGGACCATAACTGGTGACTTATCTGAACCTGGCTTCCTTTCTGGAAAAATAACTCTTGTGCCAATTAGATCCTGGAATTTCCAGTGTTTTTGTAAGGCAAAGTGGTCAAGTTGGTTCAAATGAATTCTGTAGCCAAATTCATAGGAAAATGTGTCACACAGGCTTTCCAAGTGCATATCAGAAGTCATAACATGAAGTTGGGCTACAAGTGAGCAAAGGATTTTCTCCAAGACTCAGGAAACAGATGTGTTGCCTTTTGGGCAGTTGGTAAAGAAATAGCTCAGGAATCCATAATATGAACAATCACCCAGTGCCTTCATTACACTTAGAAGAAGCCCAAACATGTTTCCATACTTTAGAGTGATCACAAATTTTACTGTTTTATTTAGTTTCTAAAATACTGAAATTGACCAATAATCACATCTCAGATATGTTTTTTAGTATTAGGAAATATTAAAGTCACATTTTCATGCTCCCTTAATCTTCAGTGATATATAGATTTATCAAAAAGAAGTTGAAACTTGAAAACACTTATGTAGTTTAGTCCCCAATAAAAATCACCAAAATGCTCACAAATCAATACATATTTATTGACCACCCATTATGTGCAAGTCACTGTGCCCAGGGCGTAAAGAGTCAGACATGCAGAAATGTAAGTGTAATACAATGGAATAAATGCCACTGTAGAGGCAAAAACCAAGCATGATGACAAAAGAGAAGGAAAGAATTTATTCTTCTTGAAAGTGTCACAGAAGGAAGGACATTTGATAAAAGTTTGAAGGATGAATAGGAGTTTTCCCATACACAAAGTCATAGAGGGCACTCACTACATTCAGAGAGGACAGCAGTAACCAGGTGATGAGAGAGTAGGGGAAAGTAGCCCACAATGAAGCTATGGCAGAAACAACAGGGGCTACATCAGGTAGAATCACCTGTAGCCAACTAAGAAAAAAACAGTCACATTGGGATTTTAGATTCATCTTTCAGGTCATTTTTTTGAGAATAACTTTGAGGAAGACAGTATTGGCAGTAAAGAGACTTGCTAGGGATTGTAGTACTCTGGGTAAAATGTATAAGAATCTAAACTGGGACACAAAGGAAGTCCCAAAAGGAGGTTCCTTTTGGAGGGAAGGAAGGAGAGAGAGAGAGAGAGAGAGAGAGAGAGAAAGACTAGGAAAAAGGAAGGAGGAATCAAATCCTACTTTCTCACTCCTCAGATGAGGAAATTGAAGTTCTGAGAGATAAAAGTGGCCTTACCCAGTTTACTGAAGTAACATGTTAGAGTCAACCAGGCCAGAGCAGTTTTCATCTTATATGGGAGAGTCTCACTTATAGCATTAATAAGGAATTTATAATAGCATCTGCAGAAATTTACTGTCTTTGTTGATTTATTTAAAAGAGTAATTTTAACCTCAAGAAAAGCATGTGTTACTGATTGGAATGTAATGTTACTGGCCATGTCTTTGTACACATTTTCTAAGACTTCATGATGTTGGTTTAAATTTTTCTTTCCTTAGACCAAAGCTCAAGTTTGCTAAACTTCTGTTGTACTACTATATGAGATTCTTCTTTTTATATGTCTATGTATCTGTATATATCTTGATTTTTTTAAACTTTTGGGGGTTTCTATCCCATGCCCAAAACTTTCTAATAGATAAAATACTATAGATAGCCTACATAAGGTAATATATTTTTAGCAAAGACCACTGTTTATTCACATTTTTTGAAAACACTCTTTATGTACAAGAAGAATCAAATGGGGATGTCTTTTCTCATGTCTTCCTCATTTAAATGCCAAGCCTAACTGGGTTAAACACGCTGAGTCAATGAGGCTAACTGTTAAATACAAAATGCTCTAATGCTTTAACCCATGCCTTGGAAAGCATTTAGAATTGAATCAGAAAAGTTAAGAGGACTCATCACAACGCACACCAATTATGAAATTGATGCAAAGTTGTTGTTAATACTATCATAATTTCCAAGTTTCTATTTCTGGCCATGACAAAACCATTATTTGTCTCCTGGACTAAAAGTGTTTACATCACTTTTGATTCTGCCCTCTTTTTTGTCCATTATGAGTAATTTACTAGCAGTCCATTTACAACCTCTTCTATAAAACTTCTTTGATCCTCCTAATAGTAATTAATTTTCCCTCATCTCTATTCTCTTAATTCTTTTACCTTTATTATAGTACTTATTAAACTATAACTTGTATTATGGCTGTAAAAATATCTGCCTGCTCCATTGAGAGCAAGAGCCATATCTTATTAAATTTTTTAACCCCTACAATGCCTACTTCTCCACTTATGTGAATGTAACTACCAAGCATAGTGTCTAGCATGTAGTAAACATATACAAGGGAGTTAAAACATGTTTTACAAACTTTAAAGATTTTAATTGAGTATTATCACAAGACAAATCTCCATAAAGCATTATTAACATTACTTTATACAAGTTCTACACTGCTTACTCCACCAAGTGCAAACTTCTTTTTCTCTTGCTTTTTTTATGTAACATATTTATTACCAATTCCTCAAACAAATCCTCTATTCCAGGTATGCTGGCATCTCAATTGACGTCTATGCTCATCGTTCAAGAATCCCTCATCTAACAGTTTTGGCCTAAATAGGGATGCCCTCTTCTGCTCCTTTCCAAATCTTACCTAGATTCTAGGTTCAGCTTTGGCCCTACATAATCTAAGATACCCGAATAGATCCCTTTGATCAGTCCAACGATTACCTCCTTTTCTGATCTTAATTCCTTTATTTAGAAGACATAACTGTTAAAATTACATGAGACTATGGATACATCAGACCAAGAAAATAGTAGCTCATCAATTAACAAGATGCATAAAAACGCAAGAATTGCTACATTAAAGCATTCACAATAAACATTACTGATAATTATGAATTTAAGTTTCTATACATTCAAACTGCTAAAAAGACAGTGTTACCAACAAATTACGTACTAATTACGGTTATCTGCTATTTTGAAATATCCTACAACAATAGCAAACTTATTACTGCCTAAGAAGAAAAAGAATTCAACATTTATTCAGATAACATTATGTTAGCCGCAATTCAGAGAACTTCTACACATTCTTTATCTTGTGTGATAATATGCTGCTGTTTTTTGAGACACTTTTAGGGTGCTTAAAATTTTTCATCTTCAACTAAAGAGCCTAAGGTACAAGCTCAGGGTGTGATTCATCCTGCTATTTACACGTAATGTTGTTACATGTAATGCCACATAACAAACTAAAACTCAGTGACTTACAACAGCATTTATTCTCACACAAGTCTTCAGGTCAAAAGTAGTTCTTCCAATCCAGCATGTGCTCAGCTGGGCTGCTCTGCTCCAGGTCACAGACTTCTGACACACATGTCATTCTGTAGCCTACGCTGAAATGGCATTGATATGGTTTGGATCTGTGTCCCCACCCAAGTCTCATATTTAATTGTAACCCTCAGTGCTGGAGGTGGAATCTGGTGGGAGGTGACTGGATCACGGGGGCGGATTTCTCATGAATGGTTTAGCACCATCCCCTTACTGCTGTCACGATGGCGAGTGCATTCTCGTGAGATTTGATTGTATGAAAGAGTTTGGCACCCCTCCCTTCTCTCTTGCTCCTGCTTTCACCATGTGACATGACTGCTCCCCCTTCACTTTATGCCAGGATTATAAGTTTCCCCAGAAGCCAAGTAGGTGCCAGCATTATGCTTCCTATACAGCCTGCACAACCATGAGCCAATTAAATCTGTTTTCTTTATAAATCACTCAGTCTCTGGTATTTACTTATAATAATGCAAGAATGAACTAATACAGTCATATTCTTCTCATGGTGCAACTCCAAATCTGGCAAACACACTTAAGGCACCTATTTGTGTCCACTAACATTCTGTAAACCATAAAGTGTCTGAGACAGTATCAATCTACTTAGAATTTTATTTTGCGAGGTTAAAGATCATGACCAATAACACGACCTCAGAAGTTCCTGAGAACATGTGACCAAGGTGGCTGGGTTAGTTTAGTGTTTGGCTTTAAACACTTTAGGGAGACAGAAGTTGTAGGCATAGACATAAGTTAATATATGTGAGGTATAGACTGGTTCAGCCCAGAAAGGTGTGATATCTTAGTGATTGTAGGGGGAGGTACAGCACTTCCAGGTCATAGATAGATTTACAGATTTCCTAATTGGCAATTGGCAATTGGTTGAAAGGGTTAAGCTCTGCCTGAAGACGTGAAATCAGCTCTGAGTTAAAGTAAGAGGAGAATCTTGCAAGCCAAGGTTCTTGTCATACAAATGAAGCCTCCAGGTAGCAGACTTCAGAGAAAAGTGAATGTCTCTTATCAAAGGGTCAGACTCTCTGGAAAGACCTAGTAAAGGAAGGAGAGTCTCTACAGAATGTAAATTTCCCCACAAGAACAGCTGATCTTTAACCTTGGCAAAATAAACTTCTAAGTAGATTGATACAATTTCAAAATATGTCAAAGATACACATTTCGGGGTAAAACACTTTGATTTCCTTTTAGAGTCTATTATCTGCCATGTGATGTTATACCTGGGTGGGATTGGAGTTTGTATCTTATTGCTACAAAGAGTCTGTTCTGTAAGTCTTAAAGTTTCTATTTTAACGTTAATGTTGGTCAATTGTATGCCTGAACTCCAAAGCGAAAAGAGTATAATGAAGCATGTCCAATAACCATCTACCCACCTTCCTGTCAAAGCTTGAACTAGTTTTTCAGGTTTTATCAGGTCCCCTTAGCCAAGAGAAGGGTCCATTCAGTGAGCTGGAGGACTTAGACTTTACTTTTGCTTTACAATTCCATCAGCCATACCTGACAGCCAAGCCCAACATTAACAGGGAGTAGATATTTGATGAACGATAAATCCAGCTACTGCAGAAGGCTAAAACGTTAGGTGAGCACAACCTAGATCAACTGAACAACACTGAACTGTGGAAATAATGATTGTTATTACAAGCTTATGACACACCTAGGCTCTATGGTATAGCCTATTGTTTCTAGGCTACAAACCTGTACAACATGTTATTGTACTCAATACTGTAGGCAATTGTAATGCAATAATAAATATTTGTGTATCTAAACATATCAAAACATAGAAAGATACGGTAAAAAATACAGTATTATTATCTCACTACTACTACTAAAATTATTACTAAAATATCACCATTGTGGTATTTTTGTGGTTTCAGTCAACTGTGCAGTCCATAGTTGGCTTCTGTCTCTGGCTTGGAGATGCTGCCTGGAGTTGGGATTCTGCAAACTGTGTCCTTTTGACCAGTTACTGTCTTGTTAGATTCTATGACTAAGGGCATTAAAAGGAGGAGAGGGGAAAAGACTACTTTCTTGTCTATTCCCGTCAGTCTTCCCAGCAATGGTTCTTTTCCCTGGCAGCAGCAGTTGGTTGACGATATTTTCTTTCCACACTCCCAGAATGACGCATTCCACCTCAGTGATAGTAGCACCAACTGGGCAGTTCCTCTTTTCAGGAGTCAGTGTCAATTCTGTAGAGTCCTCTTAGAAGCTCCCTGGTTGTGAAAATGAAGCAGCATCGTTGTCTGGGGTAAATCCCAGGGTTCATCTTCTCGCATTAAGAAGATTAACGACACAGACGTACACACACCGGAGTGGGTTAAGGAGCAGAAAGTTTAACAGCAGAAAGGAGAGAGGAAAGCAGCTCCCGCTCTCTTGTGAGAGAGAGGCATCCAAAAGGGAAAGGCTGCAGATCGCAGCAGATTTTACAGGCAGGCTTGAGGAGGCAGTGTCTGATTTGTAGGGCCCACAGATTGGTTTAACCAGGTGTGATGTTTACATAGGGCAAGGAAAAGACTGGTGTCCCACCCTAATCTTATGCAAATGGCCTTTCCACTTGGCCAGCGCCATCTTGTCTGCTCCTCACTGTACGCACGCCTGGCAAAAAGAGAAGATGGAACCACCATTTTGAGCATGCTTACTCCCTGGTAGTTTATTTGTATTGGCACAACTGCCAGCATTCACCTGTGCAAGCTTCCAGCTTGCTTGTCTATGTCTGCAGCTCGATTTTACAGTCTGCTCTTTATTAGAAAAGAAAATGATTTGGAGGCTGCTTCTCATTAAAAGGAAGACCTTACAGAGGATTCCCATACCCTCACTATCTGCCTAAGTACTTCTCTCAAAAACACCAATCTCTTCCCTTTGTTTCTTCTGCTCCAGGGGTAGCAGCTCTCACTGCAGTTACTACCTCCATAATCTCAGGAAGTTCTGTTGGACAGCCATGACACAAGACCAGGGACTCAAAGGTCAATCCAGGGCACTGGTTCCCAAACTTGCCTGTACATTACAATTACTTCAGGAGCCTTTCAAACTTCCAAACCTCAGCCACAGCCCAGACCAGTTTATTCCCAACCTCTGCGGGTGGATACAGACATCCCATTTTTTTTTTTCTCCAATCTCCCCATGTCATTCCAACTTGCAAACAAGGTTGAGAACCACTAACCTAGAGGTCAGGTTAAATGAAACGACAAGCTAACTAGCATTACATACTTTCCTTTAAGACTGCTTTTACAGAATAATCACTACTTTCTTGCTCTCTCAAAGTCCTACTGCTAATAAAAATGGGAGCTACTTTTATCTCTTTAATGTTGATCTACCTACATTTCTGTCTTTGTATGAAAGCCTAGAATGAAAATGCATTCCTTGAATTTATTTGGAACATTAAAGAAAACTCTTCATCCTTCATAGAGAAAAAAGTACTAACAGGTATTTTGGTTTTCTGGTAGGCAAGTTGGTTTGTTTAGAATGGCTTATAAGTGGCATTTAAAGGTGCTGAAACAGCTGCAGTGCTCAAAAAAGTGTGAAATTCTTTTCTGCTTTTGTAAACAGTGGAGAAAATATCACCAGCATCTGAAGCTTTCCACTGAATGCCCTGCAATCAGCTAAAGGGAAGGCAGAGCAAACCATTGCAAAGTGGTCTGTGAACAGACAGGAAGATGTGAGCAACATGGCAAAATGCTCACTTGAAAAGAGGATAAAATAGAATGTAACTCTTTATTTGAATTACCTGGCAAAGGCTAATTTCTGTCCATAAAAAGGTTTGAATGTTTGGGAAACAAGAAATCAGAATTTAAAGTGCCTTGATTTGATTTTATGCTTTATGTTACTCAAAATGCAAGAAGAATAAATGCAACGGGAAGGAAGGGAGATAAAAGCAAAAGGGCAAACTGCAGCCTTCTTCCATGTAAATGAGTTATTTTTCTTAATGAGTACTGTTCCTGCAAGTAATTAGCTGAATATGGAATCTGAATGAATGAATAATGCTAAATAAAATAAAAATTGACCCCAGTCCACAGCTGTTTATTGAAGTGAACCCAGTATGAACCTCTCTATGGCTGTGGTCTCTCACGCAAAGTGAAATGAATCACCAGTTCAGCTCAGCTAATTCAAACCAAAAATGCAATACTTGATTCAATTATCAGACTGTTTCAGGAGAAAATTATTTTTCTTGTGTTTTCCACTACATTTGCATATATAGCTTAAAGATAATGTATTCACAGACACATCTCTTTATATATTTTCCATAATGTTCATACAATCAGAGTAAATATTTGAGGAAAAAATTACCCAGAGCTTATCTACATTTTATTATTTGTCATTTCTTTGCATTGAAAGGAAAATGCTCCCTATAGTTTGTTTTCAGTTCTTCTTACATTCATTCATACACTCATTAATTCACTCATTCAAAATCATTTACTAACTTCTTACTACGTTCTAGGTATCTGGATTGCTTCCAAGTGCAACAAATGAATTAAGTATAGATGTAGTGAAATAATTTATCGATATAATTAACTTATATGCTAAAGGATTGTTCTATTTTTTTCCCTTTTCCACTTTGTAGGCAGTAGCCAGACTCGGAGTATTTCCTTGCCTGGGGGATTTTTATAGGCCAGAGGTAAAATAGTAGGTGCTTCTTTTTCAAATTAAAATGGCACCATTCTGCGGGATGTAATCTGTCAGATTACAGTATATATTGCATCTATCAGTAAGGTCTAATCAGGAGACAGAAACGACATAGTAATTTGAACTGGGAAATTTTAACACAAGTTATAATGACAATTTTTTTTTCTGAGACAGGTCTCCATCACCAAGCTTGGAGTGCAGTGGCACAATCATGGCTCACTGCAGGCTCAAGGGCCCACGGCATCCTCCCACATCAGCCTTCCAAGTAGCTGGGACTACAGCTGAACACCACCATGCCTGGCTAATTTTTGGCACTTTTTGTAGCAATGGGGTTTCACCACATTGCCCAGGCTGATCTTGAACTCCTGGACTTAAGCAATCCACCTGCCTTGGCCTCCTAAAGTGCTGGGAGATTACAGGAGTGAGCCACCACGCCTGGTCAAAAAATAATTATTAACTATAACAATAGAGTGACTATAAAGAAGAAAAGACAACTCTCAAATAGAGGTCAGCAAAATTTTTTCTGTAAAGAGTCCGATTGTACAGAGCATATGCTTTCTGGACAATTGGGTCTCTGATGCGACTATTCGTTTCTGCCATTACAGCATCAAAGCAGCCAGAGACAAATTATAAATCAGTGCGCATGGCTGTATTCCAGTAAGTCTTTATTTACAAACTCCAACAGGTAGTATTGAGGGCTCCTGTTCCAAAGAATTCCCTGAGACCCAAGAAAGGAATAACTTGCCAAGGGGGCCATCTTCCTGAGGCTGGGATTTAAACCTATTCCAGAAAATGTGTTTGGAGCATACTGGATGGTGGAGCCACTGGCTGCATTGCCTGGGCCAGACCTGGTTCATAGTCGATGTACAAACAGGAAGCACACTTCCTCAAGCAGGGGGAGCTTGGCAGGAGTGCACACTGGGGCAGTGGGGCTTTGGTAGGCAGTTTCCTGGCAGGCCTACCACAGGCCTAGGCACCTGGCATCCACATCAAGGGGGCCACAGTGAGGTGATTACTGAGCTAAGATGGGGCCTTGAGTTTGCAGGAAGTCAGGCAGCACAGTCTGGGTGCATGGCTGGGACACTGCAGTTTGGCAGCAATGCAGAAAGAGCAAGAAGCAAAAAACCTGAAACTTACTGGAACCTGGAAAGGAAACTCCTTCCTCCTGCAATGGCCCTCCAGCGCCCTCTACTGACAAACTTAGCATCATGCTTACTACAGAGGAAAAACTTCAAAGTCTTGTCCACTATTTCAGAACAGGTAATAGAAGGGTAGATTTGGAGCTGAAAGGCAATAAATTGATAATTGTCACCATGCATAAAAATTCTTAATAATACCAGAAAAATTCTTCCATAATAAAGCACGTATCTTTCTAAAATTGTACACCTTCTGTTCAACCCTCTCATTCCTCCGCTGCTGAGCACATAAGAAATGGGAACTTCATTTGTTTATTGTAACCAACCCCTTCTAGGTTGCATCAAACATCCAGAAGTTTTACCTTGTGCCAAGGTACTGGGGAGAGGAGAAATCATCTGACCTTCTAGTTGTCTGTTCATACAGGTTTCACCAAAAATGCCCAGTGTATCAACCTGCAGAGTCATTCAGCTTCAGTAGGACCTGTCTGTTACAATATTTGCCAAAGCTTATTTGTGTCCAAGATTAGTTCCCCATTTTGTCATTAAATTTTAAGGTTTCAAATCTATGCTTTGAAATAAATTCAAAGTTCTATTTGTGGTTGCATAAACAAATCTATTTTCATTTAGAAAATACATGTTTCACTAGGCCATGGAACACTTTGGGGCAATGACAAAGCGAAATCCCATTCGGGAATTACTAGGGTACAGGATGACCTGCTTCCAGTTCCAAAGCATGACCTCCGAATGCCTTGTCTTGCCCCTCAGCTGCCCTACACACATACTAATAGAAGTACTGCCCCAAGAGCCACAGCAACATGCACATTTTCTCTCCATTTAACCCCAAATTCACAGTACTTGGCTAGGAAAATTGAGCTCCCTCTAGGAATAAACCCATAGTGAGAGTCAGACCAGAATCCCTAGAAACAAAGATCCAAGTAACTTATACAGGGAATAAGAAGAGCAATCACTATATGTTGGCATGTGTTTCTTTTTTAATGTACCAGGCACTTTCAAAAGACCTTACATACATTAACTCATTTAATCAGCATAGCATTCCTGTTAAGAAGATACGGCTGTTATATCCATTTTACAGAAGAGGTAACTGAGGCACAGAGAGTTTAGGTGACTTGCCTAAAATAAGTAGCAGTGATATATGGAATTGAGGCATCTAAGCTTTAACAATCTTCACAGATGACTCTGATACCCAAATAGGCTTGGAAGACACTTATAATGAAATACGCATACTTGCACTGTACATTTAATTTTATCAACATGACTTCATATTAAGTTCTATCACTATGATAATTGCTTGATTTGGTTTTATAAAATTATAAAGATGGAAAAAAATGTGCCCATTTCAAATTTTACAAAACTGTTATCTTTAATAACCTTTTTGCTTCCAGGTTAAAAATGGAAATATCTGCGATGATTTTCTTCTTATGCTAGGTATCCCCCTCACTCTCCAGAGCTCTTTAACTGGGTGTCCTATTACATGATTCTCCAAAGTGGAATATCCGGGAAGAGTTAGGACCGAAGTTGCTGACAACATTCTTGCAGCCAGTGTCAATCGATGACAGGATTCTGGGAGCCTAGGATACTGTATCAAAGACATCTCTCTATCTACATATATGTGCCTGTGTGTGTGCATTGTTTGTGCTGTTATAACAAAATACCTGATACTGGGCAGTTTATAAGAACAGAAATGTATGTCTCACAGTACTGGGGATGGAAGTCTAAGAACAAGTTGCTAGCAGGTTTGGTGTCTGTTGAGGCCTGCTTTCTGCTTCTAAGATGGCACCTTGAATGTTATGCCCCCACAGCTGAAGCTGGAAGGACAAAAAAAGAACATAACTCGTTCCCTCCAGCCCTTTTACAAGCTAGCTAATCCCATCCATGAAGGCAGTCCTCATGACCTCATCATCATCTCCTAAAGGCCCCATCTCTTCACACTATCATGTTGGTGATTCAGTTTCAGCACACGAACTTTGGTGGTCATTCAGACCACAGCATGTGTGTATATATCTCTATCTATCTTTCTAACTATCTTAGTGATTACAATTTATTTCCTCTTTAGAGTAAAATTCCTGCAATATCCCACTGTCCAAGTTCAAAATGAATAATAATTTTTCCATTGTCAAACAGAGATTAATCTTTTAAACATTAATTCTGTATTGCCTCAGATACCACTTAATTCTATTACATTAATTCTATATTGCCTCAGATATTACTTAATAATGATTGTTTTCTTTCTACTTCTAAACTGAATCATGAAAATAATATATAACTAGTAGAGCCTCTAATACTTTCTGATTTTCTAATGCATAGTTACATGTGTTCTGAGTTTGAGGTAAAAGATAGGTGCTTCAGAAATAAAGTAGAATGATTTTACTTTTCAAAGGGGAATTTGTTTTCTAATAGAGGTACTCCAGGCAAAATAATCATAGACTAAATTTTAGATGTGTATATTTTATCCACAATTATTTTTCAAACAACGTTTGCATATGTACAGCCCTAAATCAAGCCACAAGAAAGCAAGCTCAACATGGTCCCATGGTCTTTGAGCCTACAATTGAAGCCACAAATCCCAGATGGGACAAACATAAAATTGCAATAGAAACTGAGATCAAGCTGCAAAATTAACAAAAGTCAGTATCACCATACCAGTAAATATCCATATAGCAAATAGTTCAAAAAATTATGTTTATGGAAAATACAAAAAATGAAATAAGTAATGGACTAAAGGTAATAAAAGAGAAGTATAAAAACTATTAGTATATCCTGGTAATTATCAACTGGAATTAAAAAGTATTTCAACCAGAAAATAATAGTGTCATCTTGGATCTTTGTTCTTTGAGACCATAGTAAAGATGTTATGTTCCCTGTTCCTTTTTGGCATAGCTATTATTCTTGTAAGCATCTCTATAACATGAAACTCCTAAAACACTTCATGTAAAACCTCTGAGATTAGAAAGGGCGATAAAATAACAATAATATCCAAGACAATCAGTTTAATAAATATTAAGGCTGACTTAAGAATGTTATATACACTATCTTATTGGATCCATTTAAATCTCTGTGAAATGAGTATTATTATTATAACACCTATTTTAGAGATGGAGAAGTTGCAGCTAAAGAAATTCAGTAACTTGGCCAAGGTCATAGCTAGCGAGTGGAAAGTCTGTCACTCCGTCTCAGCTGGTGTTATCCCAAAGCCTGTGTAATCACTACTCTAGTTTGCACCGAGAATGCAGACCCTGCCCGTCCTTTCTCCTAGGATGTTTCCTATAATGGCACCACCGTCAATCTAATTCTACAATGCATTGGATTTCAAGGCTGGCAGCCAACCTTGAAAACCTGCTCTTCTTCACCACTCCATTGAAATCATCTCCAAGTCCCCCCCTCACTTCTCCTCATTTCCCTGTCCCTCCTGTAGCACCATCCTGGTCCTAGGCCATTATCTTGAAAGAGGACGGTGGCCACTGCCTACTGACTGGTCTCTCTTCTTTTCTGCTTGTTTTTCTCTAATCTGTTCTCAATACAGCAGCCAGAGCTCTCTGTCCAAAGCAGGGTAAACAACTCAGCTTGTTTAGAACTTTCTGGTTTTAGTATCGAATGTCCAAGTCCTGGGAAATGCCTCAATCCCAATCAAACCTAGTTCTCAGTATAAATTAGATTATTGTACCTCTCTTGGCTAGAACTCATCGATGGTTTCTTTTGCTGTTGGATCAAAATATCTCATATGCATACTCGTCTTCATGACCTTGTCCCACTCAACAGTCCTCTCTGACCTGGTCTTAGACCCTCTTCCTCACAATGGCCTCCTGGTAAAATCTCTGTTTCCCCTGATCCTAGGGCCTATGCACATGCTGCTCTTTCAGCTTTTAATGCTCTGTCCCTAAATATTCACCTCCCCACTCCCTGCCCTAACATCCATACTGGCTTTGCCTTGTTAACTCCAGTTCCATATGTGGATCTTTCTCAGAGAGGATTTCCCTGGGGTCTAACTAGAATCCTTATAGATAGAACTTATTTCTTGCTTTATTGTCCCGAACTCAGCTTTTTAATGAAGTTATTTGCTTAACGTCCATTTCTCCCACTAGACTTTAAAAGCCATGTGGCTGAGACTGTGTCTGTTGGGCTCAATATTATATCCTAGCACTTCCATAGAATAAGGCATATAAGTAGGTGCTCATTAAACATTTGTGAATGGACTAGGCATGGGGGCTCATGCCTATAATCCCACCACTTTGGGAGGCTGAGGTCAGAAGATTATTTGAATTTAGGAGCGGGTAACCAGCCTGGGCAACATACTGAGATCCCATCTCTACAAAAAATAATAAATTAGCCAGGCATGGTGGCATCCAGTTGTGGTCCCGGCTACTTGGGAGGCTGAGATGGGAGGATTGCTTGAGCCAGGGAGGTTGAGGCTGCAGTGAGCCATGATCGCATCACTGTACTCCAGCCTGGGAGACAGAGTAAAACTCTGTCTCAAAAAAAAAAAAAAAAAAAAAGTTACAGGAATGATAGGTTACTAGATAATTTTTTAATGATAATATTCCATAGAGAGAGTACAATTGCATTATGAGAAAGTTTCTTATCATTACCTTTATTTTTAGTCTTCTTCTACTAACATTCCCTGAGTAACTTCTTCTACCCTGTAGCTTCAAAGGCCAGTTACACTGATGATTCTCAAATCTGTGTCTCTAGCCCTTATGCAAGGCTGTGCTAGCCTATACAGTAGCTTTGTAAGAAAAAAA
Organism: Colobus angolensis palliatus; assembly: GCF_000951035.1. Taxonomy (NCBI): domain Eukaryota; kingdom Metazoa; phylum Chordata; class Mammalia; order Primates; family Cercopithecidae; genus Colobus; species Colobus angolensis. The sequence goes on from NW_012120376.1 coordinate 4,433,035, forward strand.
TTAACCTCACATATTATTGTACAACATGAACAGCTTGTGGGCACTTTCTACATAGATGTACACACGAGTGCACACACATGTGCATACACACACACACACACACACACACCTGCCCACTCATACATCCTCCTTCCCCAGACGCCAGGGTCTCACTTGCTTCTAGCAGTATGCATACTTCATACACTGTTTCATGCAGATAGGTGAGGTGACAACAACAGGTTCAGTGTAGCAAGGAATGACAGTTGAGAACCTGAGCTCTGAAAGGAATGGAAGGTGGCAAGAGAAGCACCCTAAGGGGGATTCTGAGCACTACTGGGAGAGGGTGCAGCCACACGTACATGTGGTGCTGGTTTGGGCGTGAATACATGCTCTCCTGGGTGAGTCCCTGGCCTGTAGTGTGTGTGAGGGAGAGATGTGTATAGGAGACAGCTCCCCACTGCTACTCTAGGAGCCTCCAGCAGCTATGTCTTACGATGTGAATGGCGCTCCCTGAGATACGGTACTCCGAGGCAGGAAACAAACTAGGTGCCTGTACGCCAGGCTTTGTGTGTGTTTTTTCCAATCTACATACCAAAATATCACACAGTCTATAGCAGTCTCTGCTTCCATGTATGCAAGGGCCTCAAATGTGATTTCTTTAAAAATGTTAGCTTCCTATAATCTAAATCTCAATACAGGTGCAACCCTCCAACCAGTCTCCTATTCAAAAGCTTAAACAAATCCATTTCCCTGTCTTTCATCATCAACATCTAGTTAGATACCAAATTTAAGTTACGTCTCAGAAAGCACTCTTAAAAGTGTATTTTTCCTATCTTTGCTGCCACCACTTTTCAATTCAAACCTGCATCATCTTCCCAGAACTGTTGAAAAGGTCTCCTGATTTTTTTTCACCTATATGTCTCACATTGACTCCAGAGAAACCTTCCTTCCAACGTATTTTTGAGAACTGTTGGTCAAAGCTCTAGTTAGATAGGAAATATAAGATTTTGGGGATCTGTCATACAGCTTGGTAACTATAATTAAGTGTATCATAGATTTTAAAATTGCTAAGAGGGTAACTTTCAAATGTTCTTACCACAAAACAATTATAAATATTTGCGGTGATGGATATATTAATTAGCTTGATTCAACACCATTCCACATTGTATACCTAATCATAACATCACTTTGTGATGTTATGGTATAAATATCTAAAATTGTAACTTGTCAATTTGTAATAAAACTTAAAAGTCCAAAAAAGCAAAATAAAATATATTTTAGGTTAGAAAATAAAGTTGAACACTTCACTCCTCAAGTAAAACACAGCAACAAAAACAAAAAACAACAGCAAACAAAACCTATTGCTGCTTGCTGGATATTGAATAAAGTTTGCCAAAGCTCTTCACAATCTAACGCACTCTATCTTTCAAATCTTTTCTTCTCTCTCCCTCTACTGCCTCACTGAATTTTTCTCAAGTCCTGGACATACCAGGTCCTTTCATGATACTGCCTATGCATAAATTCTTCTCATTTCCTAAAACATTCCCGCTCACTCCATTTTTTTTTATATAAGCTACAATTTATCTCTCAATACTCAGCTCAAATATTAGGTCCTCAGTGAGACTTCTCTAGCATTGTTGAAAGGACTCTTGCCCTGGTCTCCCTGCTCCCATATCTCCATAATATTATTACACCATGATATCAAAATGTCTGTTTATATCTTTTGCTCAAAATAAAGCTGTGCCTCAAAAGCAGAGTTATTAGTGTACTTATTTTTTTTAAATATCTCCTCCCATTCACTAACAATGGCAAAATGTTTCTTCTAAGTGTTATATAAATATTTCTCAAATGAATGACTTGATGTAGTAAAATCAGCAAAAAAATATGGTTCGTAAGGAAGTTGATGAGGTTGCTTTGTAAAAATATTCATATATTATAAAGCCATCAGAATCTCCAAACACAACACACAACAATCTCCCTCACATACACAACAGGCCAAGGACTCACCCAGGAGAGCATGCATTCACGCCCAAATCAGCACTACATGTGTGCGTGGCTGCCCCTCTCCCAACAGCGCTCGGAGTCCCCCTTAGGGTGCTTCTCTTGCCACCTTCCATTCTCTTTCAGAGCTCAGATTCTCGACTCTCCTTCCTCTCTACACTGAACCTGATGTTGTCATCTCACCTATCTGCATGAAATGGTGTATGAAGTATGCATACTGCTACTTTCTAAACCACTTATATTAATCCAGATTCCAACTTTTAGCCAATAGTGGCCTATGTATTTTAGTAGGTGTTTATTTTATTTCCTTATAGAATGAAATCTCTCCCTTAAGCTTCTCTGACTTCTTTCCTTCATTATTCTCCCTTTTCTGTTTTTCTGGCCCCTCATAATCTATTTCTGAGGCTCTTGGAGCATTTCCTATTTTATTTCTCAGGGGTTTAGATCCACCCATTCCATGTATGAATGTAAAGGAAGAGAACGCAGGGAGAAATGGTTGCAGGGGTATAGATCAGTGACAATAGGCCAAGATCCCTTGCTAGGTAGTACCAACTATCTTTTTTCCCACTGCCTTTAATTTGATAGCAGCCAGGTCCCAGGAGCATCATCAAACCCATAGCAACTCCTTCTGTCCCTTCTCCTCGCCCATAGTAGCAATTCCAATCACTTACAAAGAGATATTGACAGCTATGTTAGTAGTCCTTGTATATCTGTTAGACACAAAAAGGAGCTGGACTTGTTCTATGGGGTCCCAGAAGACAGAAGCATCACTGATTTTTGGAAAGTATAGGAAAACAAATTCCCTAATAAATGAAAGCTACCTGACAATGGAAGAAGAGGCTTTGTGAGGAGGTGAATTGCCTTGCCACAAAATTTGTCAAGGAGATTCAGGAAGAGGAGACCTCTGGGATCACCCACTATATGAATGCTACTTGATAAAAAACTTCTCTTCTTTTTCCTGTTTTTGCTACTTATTTTACCCACATTTCAAGAGATTCAGCTAAGATTATGAAGGCTGCTGAAACAGATAGTATATGCTTCAGTTAGCCAGTCTTTATGTCCCTTAATCAATGTTGCTGCAAGAAAAATGCCAACTTCAGCAGAGATGGCTAGACAAGTACATGTTGACTGTGCCCCATGACGTGGAGTACTGATCCACCAGTAGACTTAAACAGTTATTATATGCCTTCCTAAGGGACAAAATGTATTTATTTTAATCATTAACTTTATGTTCTTAGATTAAATGACATATTCCTTTCTTATGTCTGACTTGGGCACAATATTTTCTTTCAACGTATTAAGGCATAGAAGTAAAGCCCCATGAAATCACTCCTAGAGTGATTTACAAATTGAAAATTGTAGTACGTTATTGGGGGAAATTACTTTTTAAATAGATTTGTTTTTTATATAACTTTTGAATTATTTAATTGTCAAGCTTATTCTGAGTTCACATCTCATTAGTGCTAACTGGTGTGGCTTTTAGATTTCCCCAATAGGAAAATTCTTGTTAATTTTCAATGTCTGACACAATAATGAAATATTTCAGAAATTAGATCTGCAACTCAGACTTGTGAGTGAATCCTCAAATGGTACGACATGGGACTTTTTCCTTTGTTTATGAACCACTTGCAGTATTGTAATGTTATATTACCATGAAAACAGTTCCAGTTGTGTTTTTAAAATGAAATCACATATGTGAGAAATTGGAGACCAAGAGGGTTGTATTCATGAATCAATGGTTTATTGTGCATGACTTCAAATGGTGGGTTTAATGCTTAGAAGAAATATTCACATTTTACCACCTTTGCACAGTAGGAACTCTTATGAATGCTCGCTTGCAAAAGAAAGAGTAAGTTAAATTTTATACTTGAAAATACATTGTTAAATTTTCAGATTTCAGCCCCCAAAACTCAACAAATTTTAAAGCTGAATTGCTTGTGACAATGTGAGGTAGAATGAATTAAGGGAAAATGACTGAGTTGAAAAGGAAGATCTTTCAATTGGTCCATTTTCACTATTAATTAACTGTGATCTTGCATAAAGCCTTTAGCTTAATCTTTAAAATGGCCGAGGAAAAAGGAATGGGATTATATAGACTCTAAAATTTCTTTATAAGGTTTTTTGACTAAATAGGTATCTAACATTACTCATGTGCAGTCAACCCGTGGGCTTTTATATGCCTCTTCCACTTAATTAATATTTACTCTAATATTCATTTAAATCTGAATTGTAAAATGAAATATAAAACAGTACAAAAAAGTTAATATTTAAATAGTGATTCACTAAAAATTGACAATTATTAGTACATCCTTTTTGTACAGTAACATTTTCACCCTCCATGAAAATGGTATCAATGTTCTCAAAGTTACGAAACATGGCATATGTTTTATTCATTTATCCACTTATTCATCATGTATTTATTGTGCGGTTGAGAACACCTTGTAAGAGGCAATGTTTGGGTGGTTGTGTTTCTGTCAAGAATAACTGGTTCCAGGGCCATGGTTTGAAGTGTGGCTGTCTTGGGGACCCCTTCCCCAACACCATACTGATGGCCTTCCCTGACAGTAAACATCTTTTCACTGCCAAATCATCAGCCAGGGCAATTTTGAGACTTCTGTTGCTCAACCATTCTGCTTCTCTTCAAAAAGCATTTCAGACCTCTGACCTAGAGCACTGTATTCTAGACAAAGGCCACTCAGCTCTTTCTATGGGGATGCCAGTCTTAACCAAAGAAAAACATAAATGAGGTTTTAGTCACTAAAAAGAATAGGATGTGGACTCAAGATTGAGGAGTCGGAGCCAGTTCTACCAGTTTCAACAAGTCTCTCCTTCTCTCTAAGACCTGCTTCCCTAATATTGAAAATGGGTATTACATCTACCTTACAGGTTATTGAAAAAAGCAAATAAAATTAATAAAAATACATTTTTGAAACTGTATGGTGGTATATAATCTTTATTGTCTTATCTTTTCTCCTTCTCAAGTAGTCTCAACAATCATATGCTCTTTCTTTCCCTTCCTTCCTTCTTTCTTTCCTTCTTTTCTTCCTTTTGTCCTTCATCCTCCTTCTCTCCCTTTCTCCTTTTCTTCTTCCCGCCTCTATCTTCTTTTTCCCTCCATCTCTTTCTCCCTTCCTCCTTTTATTCTTTTCTCCAAGACATTTTTTGATTTTCTACTATGTATCAGCCACTTTGTTCCTAAGTAGAGTATAAAGATGGATAAAACTGGTGAAAAGCATGGACTCTAGAATCAGACTGCCTGAGTTCAAATCTTCGCCCTGTCATTCACTGGCATGTGCCTCAGACTAGTTAGTTAACCCCAATGTGACTCTATTTCTTCTTTAGTAAAATAGAGACAGAAGTATTTTTCTGTGCAATAGGCTTAACACCGTGCCTAATACATTGTCAGTCTTCAAAAACAAAGAATGCACAGAGATGTTGAGCAGGGAAATAAACATACAACTAACAAACTCTATTTAAAAATATTGTGAAAGTTTTCACAAAAGAGAAGCCCTTGGGATGGGTTTTGAGAGACAAAGAAGAGCAGCAATAGACTAAAAGTAGCAATATTTGTTCTTAAATTAATAAATTGAGTGAGAAGATATTTCACTCATTCATTCATATAGATGTTTACAATGTGGGGACCAGACTGGACACTGAGGATATAAAAATGAATATGTTATTTAGGAAGTAGTAATCATGTTTAGGAGTGGTAATGATGTAGTGGTAATGCTATAAAGGATGTGTATGTATATTTATCTTTTAGATATATATACTAAAAGATGATATAAAAGTGTCTGAGATTTGCCTCAGCATAACCCAGGGTGTGAGGAGATCAAGCACATATGAGAGTGTATAGAAGAAACAAGATTGGACAGCAGTTCATGAGTTGCTGCTCCAAATTCATCCTCTATGCTTTTATATATGTTTTAAATTTTCCTTAGTCATAACTTTTATAAAATGAACATGGAACAGGCTCCCTTTACCGTCAACTGTGGCACATATGCCTTGCAATGTGATGTTTGCATAAGGCCATTTAAAAATAAATAGTGGCTGGGAACCCCAAGGTTAACGAAGGATGTTGAGGTTTTCAGTGACTCTCTATACGGATGTTTTTCTTATTCATCACTTTAGTGGCTCCCTTGATAGGGACCTTGGAATACTTCCTTTTTTAGTGTGAAATAAATGAGAGAAGCAGGTAGAGATCTTGTAACATAATAGTAGGCAGTTTCCTCATTCTGGTAATTATATGGCACTTCCATTGAAGCTTCTGGAATACTAACATTCTTTCAAGAGGTACATAATCTATCACTTTTCTGTAGAGGGATTCAAAATTGGAGACACAAAAGTGAATTAGTCATTATGTTGCCTCTCCATAATGAAATAGCTGATGTGCTATTACCTCACATTGCTGTCTCACAGCCTTTATGATTTTACCTGCCTCCTGAATGTCTGTGTTTAATACCTTTCTCCAGATGTCTTAATCTGCATTTAATTCCTGCTTGAATCTAGTTTTATCTTTTGTTCCAATTTCTAAGGTCTTTAGGCCCATTCATGTAGTTTCTCTCTTCCTATAGTTGCTTGCCAAGCCACCAAAGTTAATATCATTAAAATGTTCATTGTTGTGCTACTTTTTTTCCAGATCATTAAATAGAAGCAAATATGTGGGAGAAAGGGTAGAAGGGAGCTGTAAATAGCATTCTATTAATTCACTAAAAAAAAAAAAAGAAATATTTCAATTTTAAAAGGTATAAATCTCTGTCTAGATGATGATATGATGATCCATCTGAGATTATTCACACATTGCTTCTCATACCCACCTCTTTCTAAAAGAAATATAAGTTAAAGAATGTTTACCAAAAGTTTCACTAAAATAGATTAAAAGGTAGAATCGAGGCTATAAAATAAGTAGCAGTAAATATTAATGGTGGCTGACTTCATTGCTTTGATGATTAAGCACAAAATTAGACTACCCTAGAGTTGCACAATAATGTTTGACAATCTTCTTTTCTTAGAACTAGTTATCAAAAAAACATTAGTCTTTATACGTGAAAAGATTAAAACTTTTTACCTCTGTAGTTTACTAGACCAGTATCCTAATTAAAATTAGATACTGATGCCAATTTAATTATTGAATCACTTTATTTTGTCATTCTTAAATTCAATTGAGGTAAAATATATATTGAATAGCTTTGGATTCCAGATTGAAAATGATAAAAAGGGAAACTGCATGTTAGTACTTGCTTTGCATATATTACCATATATATAAAATGTAATCAACACAATGAGTACTATAATAAAAAAAATATAAACTCTTATGGGAACAAGGATTAGAAGAGGTATTAATTCTTCCTTGTGCCTGTAAGTGTGAAGAAGGCAGAAAAGAAGCCATTTTGGCTTCTACCTCAGCTGATGCCATGAGGAGAAAAAGCAGAGCCCCACACAGAGTCCCCAGTTGGCCATGGAGCCATAGCTTGCTGTTCAAGTCACCCCAGCTGAAGGCCCAGTCCTCAGACAGCAGAGACAATCCATCCTCCCCACCTTCCATACTCTGTACAAATTCCTCACTCATAATCACTATAATATAATGGTTGCTGTCTTATCCATTCATTATCTTATTACATTTTTTGGAGAGAAGAAGGATTGTTATACAATAATAGATAACCAAGAAACTGATCAAGTTCAGGCCTGGATTTCTCTAAGATCTTCCTCATGCCTCTGCCTATGCTTTGTCTCCATTGGTTTCCACATTACTCTCTACATCGCAGAGGAATCTTTGAAGATGCACCTCTAATTACATAACTTCCTTGGCTAACAGTCCTCAAGGGTTACTCATTGTTGTCAGAATGAACTTAAATATCTTCATATGACTTCACAGGTCATCTACAATCTCACCCTTTTCTCCATATACCCCCTCAATTGTATAACATATCCCAGTCATACCAACAACCCGCAGCTCTGCCAAACATGCCACAGACTTCTCAGCCTGTGAAGGCACCCTTGCCTCTGCCTGAAATATTCTTTGTCCCTTACTCTGGACTTCCCACCTTCCCTTTCATCTGGTTAATTCATATTTATTCTTCAGATTTCAGTTGACATATCTAAAGACTTTTTCCTTTAGGTGTTGCCTCCCCAGAAAAAACACCTGCAAAACCTATGTTTTGAGGATCCCTAAAATCCCCCTGCACCTCAATTGCTCCAAAAATACCATCATCATAGATTTACTCTTCAACCTTTCCCCATCCCACGGCCAAGACTAAATTCTGCTAGTGGTTGACACCCACAAAAGCTAGTATACTTCTACTATTATATCAACTTCTGCCATGTTCTTAGTAAAATGTCTCCATGGAAGGCCAAGGAATCCAGTTTCCAACCACGATTAACAGATTGTCTCCTATTTTTGGAGGATACTGCTCAAGAGTATTCAAATTTGTGTGGCAACCCTATTTAATGCATATTTATTAGAAACTAGCAATAAGATAGCTAATTCTTTCTGAGTTGTCATGGAGAAAAGATGTCCAAACCTGGACTGAATAAGAAGCTTTGGATCCCTGAGATTCCTTTCATATTCAAAGCTGTCAAGTTGCCTCTTTATGTGAAGGTGGTAACTCATGATTTCTTCAAATCTATAACTGCATGCCACCGAGGAAGAAGAAATGGAGGAAGTGATAGGACAGGATGATGCTTGAAGCAGAAGGTACAGCAGATCACATGACTTTCAGCAGTTCTATGTAACAGGCCTGGACAGAGGTATCAGGTTCGGTCTGCGCTTGTAGAACCTTAGGAAAAATCACTAAGCAGAATCAGGGAGCATCTCTGAGAAACAGCACCAGTTCATGGCTGGCCTGGATTTGTTTCCTCTTGAATTTCCATTGGCAGAATCTGCAGCTCTCCTCACTAAACACTTAACTACTTTTGTCTGGAGAGGTAAATTCTATACTTTTGTGATTTTTATACTAGGATTTCCAATGAATAAAGCTATAGTTTTCATAGTTAGTCTTTATTTTTCTTATTCTTATGGCCAAAGGTTATTTATATTTTGGCCTTTCTTTGGAGCTTTGCATGTTTCCTTTTGGCTAATAAATAACTTTCAGTCTTGTTACCCTTTCCCCACTACCCATAGTTCCTTCAGGACTATCCCCCCAGTTTCTCTTTAGCTTTTTTTCCCCAGATAACATTTTCAGCTTTGACAAATTTACATGAAGTCCAAGGGCCCCCACGGGCATTCCTGGACTCCACTCTGGAAAGGATTGCATTAGGGATCTGGTCTCCTGGCTCCTTGTCATATTGCATTGCAAAACAAGATTACCTGCTGTGACACAGCATGAAGCAAAAGCAGAAAATGCTTCATAAATAAAGAACAAAACTATTGGGAAACTTTGCCATGCCAGTATAAATGAGGAGTATCCAATGAGAATACACTTCTACAGACTGCATTTAGTTGTTTCAGAATTTCTACAAAATGAATTTATTTTTCTTATTATGGTATATCTTTGCAGTTGATGGGTCCTCAGCAGGCAGAGGAATGGTATACATAAACATGTTTCTGCAATCATGTAGAAATGTGAATCATAAAAAGCTACGGCATGCATTCTACTCTACTGTGTCACAAGAATCAACAGTAGAGAAATTTTGTTTGAAATTCCAAAACATCAACTGATCTTCTAGTAAGACACACTAGAATAATCTTAAATAACAGTAGAAATGAACTTTCCAATTTCTTTACAATAGAAATTATTACATTCAATACATTTTTATGAATCCCTGGTTTTATGCTACATGTGCATCTAATAACAATAAATGTCCATCTACTACGGGCTAGTATATGAAGTACTTTGAAAAATCTAGAAACATATTAGACATGATCCTTACTTCAAGACCATTAGTTCCTGATTAATCAAACTGTAAAAGAAATTCTCAGGAGAAAAAAAGAAAAAATGTATAAGATTAATGCTGAAGGATAATCAAAGATTAAATATCCGAGGGACATGCCTGGAATTACACCCAGAAGGAAATAATTTAAGATTCATACCTCTAAAATTAAACAAATTAAATGATTATCATTTCTGCCATTCTACAAATATTTGTCAAATGCTTATACTAAGCACAGAGTAAGATTAAGAAAGATAAACAAGAGCTCAATTTAGACACAAAAAGGTAGGGAAGGCTGGGGTGTTTCTTTGGTTGAGGTGGTCAGGGAAGTCTCCCTGGAAAGGCATGTGCACTGAGAGCCAGCAGCTGCAAAGGAGCTATGAGAAGTAGGAAAGAGGAAGACAATGACCTGTGCAGCATGCAAACTAGTACAGAGCTCCCTCAATGCCACATTGCTTTCATTGCTTTTGGTTCCTAACACGAATCATGTGTTTTCACCTCAATGCCTGAAATACACATTCCCCTCCTTTTGCATACCTTCCATTCATCCTCTTAGTCTACACTCAGATGCCCTTTCCTGTAGGAAGAATTTACACTTTTCTTAGGCTGCATTTCAGAGCCATTCTTTTCTCCTCGTGACTATCTCTCCAATTTTACATGGCCCATAAAACCATCTCCTCCAGTTAACTATGAATGCTGGGCCTTGAATGGGCTCTTAAAACTGCCTTGAATGGGTTTCTACTCAAGTAGCCTAGCAGAGCTCAATAACTACAGTAGACATTTCAGTGGTACCCAATATCCAGTCTTTAATTCATGCAACAATTATTTATTAAGCATGCACTCTATACTACATATTCTCTCTTCTTCTTTGCTCATTGAATCTTGTTTTGTTTTGAGCAGTAATTTCTGGCCAAAGGATTTTATTTTTAATTAATAAAAAATGCTGAACTCAATCTCCCAGTCACTGTTGCAGCTAGATGACAGCATTCTGGTGATAATATATTAACAGAAGGCTGCTGGGGGATTGGGGGGAAATTTCGCTTTCCTGATATATTAATGTATGGCTCTCTTTCTTCTTTGTGACTTCCTTCTTCTATCCTAGAATACATACATATATGAGGATGAATTATAAGGGGGAAAGCTATACAATCAAGATAAAAGAGGAAATACCTAGGAATCTGAGTCCTTGATTACTTCCTGAATCAGCCATACAAGATTTATTCTTTTTCATATGAGAAAAATAAAACCCTATTAGCAAAACCATTTTAGTTGGGTTTCTGTTATATACAGTTTAATGCAACCCTACCTGATAAAGAATCTAGGAACACAGAGTCCGTATAGACAGGAGGCTGGTAGTTACACCCCAGATTTACAAATTATCAGCCAAACAACCTTTGGCAAAATATTTAGTTTCTCTATGCCTCAGTTTCCTTATTTACAAAATAAGGACAATAATAATAATCAGTTCATAATGTTGTTGTAAGAACTGAATGAGATTACATAAACCAAATTTTGTGCACATTGTCTGGAAAACAAGAAACAATCAAAATTAGCTCTTATTATTATTATCCAGTATTTGCGTGTTGAATAAGTGAATGAATAAGTAATTTTTCTCTTCAGACTCTCTAATGAAGTCATCACCTTTGGGAAAGAAATAAAGGAAAAATGTGACAACAGAGACATCAAAATCAATAGATGTTTAAATGAGTGTGTTACTGATTTTACAGAGGACTTTTATTGAAAGTAAACTTTTTATTTTAGAACATCGTTAGGTTCTTTACCAAAAAAAAAAAAAAAAATTCAAAGATAGTGAAGAGAGTTACCATATACCTCATATCCAGTTTCCTCTATTATTAACTTCTTACATTAGTATGGTACATTGTCGCAACCAATATTGATACATTATTATATATTAACTAAAGTGTATTACATTATTTAGATTTTCTTACTTTTTATCTGCTGTCCTTTTTTTGTCCCAGCATCCCCTCCAGGATAGCATTATGTTTAGTGATCATGTCTCCTGAGGCTCCTTCTGGCTGTAACAGTTTTTCAGACTTTCCTTGTTTTTGATGACCTTGACAGTTTTGAGGAATACTAGTCAGGTATTTTGTATCAATATTAAGTCCCTCAGTTGGGATTTTTCAGGTGTTTTTCTTATGATCAGACTAGGGTGATGTGCTTTGCAGAGGAAGACTGCACAGGTAAAGTACCATTTTCATCGTATCTCAAGGGCACATACTATGAAGATGACTTGTCACTATTGATGTTAACCTCGATCACCTGGCTGAGGTGTCAGGTTTACGAACTACGAAGTTACTATTTTACCCTCTTTCCATACTGCAGTCTTTGGAAGAAATGCACTAGGCACAGCCCAGATTAAGGAGTCAGGAGTTATGCTCCACCTCCGTGAGTTGCCCTAAGAGGTGGGCATCCTGAGTCTATTACGGTTATGATGAGGTTTTTATAATGATTATAATCACTAAAGTTCCGGATCTTTTTCACCAAGACTGGGGGAAAAAAGTAGACTCAAGAAAGGAAAAAGTGGATATTTAACAAGTATTGCTGACTGAATGAATGAATGAATCGATAATACAGCAACTGGTAGTTATTGGTTGGTTCAGTAAAGAATTTCAGAACAAATAATGATCTGAGACATTTTCTTTTTAGTGCTCCCGAAGGTGACCTTCTAAGAGTTAGAAATAGCCACTGTATTTGAGTCATATGCATCATATTACCAAATGATTTTTAGGGCAGCAAAGCCTACGAGTTAGAACATTGCATTCTGCCACTAGACACACATGGTCAAATCCAAGGTCCTCCTCTTTGCCACTCAGTGTCTCATCTCTAATACAACAGTAGTATCTACCTCCGGGGAGAGCAGTGAGTATTGAATATGAAAACATTTGGAAAGTCTTTGGCATACTGTCTAGCACCCAGTAATTGCTGGGAAACATAAATTTGATCCTTTTTGCATATACTATATTTACAGGTTTTTATATTTCAAAAATTAAAATGTAAAAGGTCTAGCAAGAGGGGATATCTTAAGCTTATGCAGCTTTTTAAAAAAACAATTAGTAATTAAAATATATTTTAAAGAATGACAAGCATTTTAAAAGCAAGTAATTTGTTTTTTGCTTTGTTTTGCGTTGTTTTCCCTATGGAAACAGCTTATTTTAATGCTGAGGATAAATGGCATAATTTGTGTTTGAACTGTTTCTTTCCTAATTGTTTTTCCTCTTTAGCTTTTTTATGCCTTACCTTGTGCAGAACTTTCCTATTGGGTCACTAGTGAGTAAGACCTTTGACTAGACAGCCAGTATATTCACTGGTACACTTTATTCATTTCAAAGTGTTGCTTTTCTCACTTTGCTCCTTTGCACCTAAAGTATTTTAAATTTGATTGCCTGGGAACTACCCTCAAATAGTAGATCCAGTATGGGAAACTAGACTTGTTTAACTTTTGCCATTAAGAACACTATAAAAATGGAGCAAGCAAAAGGTTTCTTTCTTCTAAAAACAGCATTCTCCTGGAGTCAGATAGGTGTTAAATATTTATCATGCTCTCTCACTTACACTTACACTTCAACTTCACATTCTGCTTCATTGTAAGTCATAAAAAGTCCTAACTTTCTGGGCTAAGATTCATTTATGAAGGAAGCTTAAAGAGTTCTACCACCAGATGCTAAAGAAAATAGGTCATTGTTATTGAGTACTAGTTGGAAGACCCAGAGGGAAAATTTGGCAGGAATTAGTGCCTTTTCCAAGGTTCCCATAGACAGCTGGAGATAGCGCTGACTCATCATTGGGATCAGAACACAAGGTTTCAAGACCTCCCCGCAAGGCCTTACTCAACAAATGCTTTTTGTGGACATAGAGTGGGCCGAAGGAGAGAATTTACTGCTTCGTGTCTGTTGTAATCAATTCAGGGATTATCAAATAAAGAAGGATACTAAAGAAAAAATGGCCGGGCGCGGTGGCTCAAGCCTGTAATCCCAGCACTTTGGGAGGCCGAGACGGGCGGATCACGAGGTCAGGAGATCGAGACCATCCTGGCTAACACGGTGAAACCCCGTCTCTACCAAAAAATACAAAAATCTAGCCGGGCGAGGTGGCGGGCGCCTGTAGTCCCAGCTACTCGGGAGGCTGAGGCAGGAGAATGGCGTGAATCCGGGAGGCGGAGCTTGCAGTGAGCTGAGATCCCGCCACTGCACTCCAGCCTGGGAGACAGAACAAGATTCCGTCTTGGAAAGAAAAAAAAAAAATGGTATCAATAGATCATCTCTCTCTATTCACAGTCTTTTCAATTTGATCCTCTACCACCTTCTAACACACGACACACGCGAAGATTCATTAATATTTAATACTATGAAGGCCCCAAAAATGTGTGATAAAAAATCTTTGAAGCATGCCTAATATCCCATGCTCTGACCTCCACACACAGCACATGTTTTTGTGCCCAGAGAAGCACCTTACTTAAGATATTTTTTCTCTAATCCAAAGCTACAATGTGGAGACTCTAAACCTAACTGCATTTTAAAAGAATGTATAAATGAATCCTGTAGTTCATTTTGTGGTTCAATCTAAAATTATTGTCATCAACACAATTAGGGCACACAGAAATCTAAAACTCAAGAAATTAATATTGGTACATAGAAAGCCTCAGGATTCATTATTTGTATGTAATGAGAAAGAACTATTTTAGATTATGCTTCTCCTCTCCTAACGCAAAGCCAGCATTCGTACTCTCTCCATCATTCAAATGCAATTTCCATTCACACACAGACATACCACATACAACAAAAATACACACACATACACACACACCTGCAACACTTAAGAGATGATTTATCATACTCCATTTGTGCAATAAGGACTTGAGCTAGTTTTCAGAATATATTAGAAACATGTAAACCTTCTTTGAAAATATGGTTGATGAAGACTCCATGGAAAATCTGACTTTGAACAAATGCGGTGAGAAGTCCCGAGAATCTTCTGCAATATTTATTAAAAGCCTTGCCCAGGGAAACAACTACTGCATGCCAACCACGTGGGGCATAATTGACAAGGGGTGTAAGAGAAGCAGAATAAGACATGCCAAACCAATGGTGAAAAAAGAGGGTGCAGACCAAATCAAGGATATTTTTTCTCTGATTAGTTCTGGCTAAGGGTATCATCAATTCCTTTTTGAGAAGTTATTAGGAGTTGAGACACAATCTATACTGTACATGTTTTATAAATTATAGCATGGTCTTATAAGGAATCAATGAAGTTTATGCAGGTAGACAAATAGACACATAAGTCTAACTAATCATTCCCATCAAGATTCTAGTGGCTGAAACGTATTTGCTGCTCTTTAGATGTACACATTAGGTTACCTACATATCACAGTAAAAAGGACATTACTAATCCACCTTCACAGCCACAAAGATAATTGGGTTTGCTGGCCAATGGCAGCAATCATCAGTGCTATATTAATTTCCTATAGATTATAGGAGGCCAAATGAGGAAATGGAATAGAAGGGATAGAATTTGAATGATCAGTGTCACTGTTGGTTTACAACCGTCTGTGTGTAGTTGAATAATAATAAGAAAAGTATGAACATTGTTTTCACTTGCCACAATCAACTCATAAACCCAAGTGAGTTTTTCCACCCCAGGCACTGCAGACAGAAGGGGGCATTGCAGCTCTATAAAATATACTGTGGAATTTTTTTTTTTTTTTTTAATTTAGGTGTACTGAACTACCACTAACTACAAATTTGTGAGGGTCTGTGGTTTAACTCCAATCATAATAAAAATATGGAACTCTATATTCTACAGAATGAATTGAGTGACAGCAGACAGACTCAAAAGCTATAGTTAAGACCCTTTTCTAAAAAAAATGTAAGATGATAGCCAAGAGACCTTTGGCAACTTAAATTTGATTTGGTAATAAACTCCACCTTTTCTATATATTTGGTACCAGTTCTATCTCCTCTTCTGAAATGTAAAGGCAACATTTCTGCCTTGGGCAATTTGAAACCATAATGAATTCATTTTATTCTTCTTGGATATTATTCACTGGAGTGAGAGTTGCAAGAGAGGAGAACAAGAGTAAAATACCCTTAGACAGGCAGTTTCAATGATGTGGTTCCAACAATGATCATGCCAGATGTCTCATGGCAAGTTCTATTATTGTGATACTTCCTGTCCAATAAGAAGTTTGGAAAGTCAATAGATGCCCTGAAACTATTGCTTCCAAAGCTCAACTTAGAGTTCCTCAATCTCTTTCTGACCCTTGGTTTAGCAGTGTAATCAAATGTATCAGAACAGACAGCTGTGGTTCCCTTTTCATTCTGAAAATAATGAGACCAAGAGACTGTGAGTCTCTCCAACAGACAAGACACCTCCTTCATTGACAGACATCTCCTTCCAGCTGCTTTTAACAATTTGAAATTGATTGGATATGCAGCCTTTGAGGGATAATAGCCCCTCTTAACATTTTGAGAGGTACACAACTTGAAATGTTTCATCGTATTTCATTTCAGTGTTTCACACCGCTCTTCATTTAACCATCCAGGAAATGTAAACAGGACACTGCTTCACACTCCTGAGAGCCTGTAACCTTAAAACTTGTTTGCACGACCCTCATTGAGTAGCCTAATTAATCATCTGTGAGTGGCAGATTACATAAAGTCACATTAGTCAGTTAAGTACGCATTGCCTGTATCAGCAAATACTCTGCAAATATATTTTTTGGAGGTGGTGAAGGTGGCTGCCTTTAATGTTTAAGGTGAAGGTAGCTCTTTAATGTTTAAATATTTAGCATTTATGTTTTATTTGACTGTTAAAATTTCTAATTTCCCATGTGCAGAAGTACACATATAACATGGTACCTGAAGAACAATTTAAATCAGAATCGTGTCCTAATTATAACAAATTTCTGAAAGGCAAAAAGTATTAGCTTAGTGTTTTTTTTTCTAAGGCAATACTAGAATCCATGTTCATCATTCAGACATCCATAATCATCAACGGATCTTACTTGGTTACCTACCAAGAAGTATTCTTTGTGCATTAGAAACTCTTGAGACGAGGTTTCCTAAGGGCTGCCTATAATTCGAGAATATTTAATTTTGGGTTTCAGTTCCTGCAGTGTCATTATAATGCCCAGTCTCCTATCTCTCTTACTGCCTTGATTTATTCCTAACTACATCACGAAGATTAACTGGATAATTATTTTTACATTCTCCCTGGATTCTTCAGGATTAGATTCCATAGAAAAGAAACCCATTAAACCTTTCGAGTGCAAAAGCACAAAGAAGCAAGCAAATAACCATCAGCCCTCCCACCACCCCCAGATCTCTGCCGGTAATTTTATAATATGCGTTCAGCACATGTACATCAGACAACAGGAGCTTCATGGAAGAAAAGCAGAATATTACTCTTACTCTGATAATTAGACAAAAGGAGAGAAAAAACGGCTACACTGGCATACATGACCCAGATGAGAACTATTTTAAAAACTTAAAAAAAAAAAAAAAAAGCCTTCCAAGTGTACATGTATTTCTGACTTTTTAGAAAGGTTCTAGCTATATGAGATCTGGAATCAAAACCTGATGTGACCTACATAAAAGAAACGCTCTGATTCCCTAATTAATCCAAGCTGTGGCTGCAGGCTCTGCAAATAGCTGCCAAAAAATCATCCAATCAATCTTTCGACTGTCCTCCAGGAATGTAGCGAGGAGGGTGGAGAGGCCGAAGATGGCCGCGAGGATGAGGAGGCCAGTGAATGTCCTCGTTCATATGCTCGCCCCACAGTGAGGGTCCTGCATTTCCAGCACACAATACCGAGTACAGTACACGGAGCTGAGAAGCAAGGGGACCAGCAGGGGCTGAGCAGAAAAACAGACTAAATGTTTTAACAGCTGCTCTTTTTTTCTTTACCTCTTTGGCCCAAGGATCTGATTTCCTTCTGAAGGGGTGGGCTTTCTATGGGCCACGGGCTCTGCTCAGCAGGCCTGTTTACTCTGAGAAGCAGAGTTCTCATTCCCTCTTCGACAAGAGCTTGCTTTTGAGGAGAAAAAAAGGAGTGGTTAAAAAAAGGAAGGGGGGGATTTTTTACAGCGTTCATATTAAAGCATAACCAGTCACAGAAACTGCAGTTCATCTGAATTTTAAGCAGAGACTGGTAACAAATGAAGAACAAATCTCACATTCTTCCTTCTGCATGTTTAACAGGAAAACTGTTCTTCAGAAAAGATGGAATGTCATTCCCATGTAACTTCCTCTTCTATTTCAGAGTTCTTCGATGATGCAGAGGGTATGTTAATTGAGAAGGATTAGAAAAATAATGCAGTTGCTAAAAATTGGAGGCAAATAACTTACAGAGAAGCAGTAAAACAAATGGCAAGGGTGCTTTCCATAAGCCAAACCTCTGGGGCTGCCAATATCAGATAAAGGGCAAAAACTCTATTTGAAAAGAGCAGTTATTTATTTTCTTTGCTGAAACTTCTTTGGTTTTGCTACAGAGTATTTCACCACACAAAACATTTGATGATAGATGTTGTCTTTCTCTTTGGCTCACTGCATAATGGCCATTCATTTAAACATGTACTTGCACTGGTAACACATAGGGTGGTTTATTTCATGAGAAGCATATATTATCATTGTGTGAAATTTGAATAATCAAATGTAAATCATAATTGCAGCCACTACTCAATTATTCCAGCAAATGTTGGAAAACCAGACAAAAGTTACCTCCTACTGCATCCTTGTCAGACTTCATTTCAGTTTGTATTTACTGAATCCATTTATTTCTGCAGCACTTCAGCTCACTCTCACCAGCCGCAGGTCAGGCTGCTAAATTCTTCACTGTTTCATACTCATCCCACGTCTCTTCTCTGTTTACCCCTCATCCCTTTCCACTTGAGTTTCTAAGCTTCTAGCCTTCTGAGCATTACCACTCTAGGCTCAGTTTTGCAAAGAAGCCTCCTCCTTATTATCCTCCTGCCACTCCCAGTTCTAAAACATTGCATCCCTATATTCTGCACCATCAGCATTTATGTTAGATTTCATTCTCTCTCGAATTGTCCTGTATTTGGCTTCACGCATCATATTTCCTTAACTAGATTGCAAACACCTTGTCAAAAGAAACAATATTCAGATTTCTATCTGAAAAGTTGAAAAGTCCTTTAGTATGGTACACTTTTTGGTTCCCTAGAAGTTGTGTCAGTTTTGACACTGAAATTCCTACGTCCCAGACAACCCTTTCATCTCAGCTGGGCTGGTTGGCAACCCTATCCACTAAGCGTAAATGAAAGATTCAGAAAAAACAAAAAGCAAAACACCTGTGACTCACTGTGGAAACATTAAATAATTATAATGTTTTCAATATTTTTATACTTAAATGGAAAAACTGAAGGTCATCATCAAGTGAATTAAAATAAGATAGAGAAACCTAATCAGTATATGCTATTTACAGAGATCTATTACACATGAAATATAGAAACAAGAGGAAGACAAAGGCATGGTTAATATAAGCTATCGAGGAAGATGGAGTGCTGCTTTGTACTAATCTCAGAATTCTATCCTCTCCTCTATTTATTCTACTTCTCTACTAGCCATGCGAACAGTGAGAATGAAGAGATGATTATCCCCCAGACTCCCCCGGCCGGAATAAGAATAACTAAATTACCTGTACTCTTGGGCCATGCACACATTATCCTGCATCTCAACAATTTGCCTTTGATTTTTCTTCTGCTGCCTTAATCTTAGTGTTGTGCTGCTGTGAGCTTGCTGGGTGTACTTTAGTCCCCATGGCCTGTTAAGGGATTTTATAACAGCTTTCAAGACACGAGAATTTTTTTTCATAGTATTCCTCTAGGAAGTCACTTGAGCTCGGTGGACTTGATTAATTTTTCTAGTTATATAATTAATAATAATCATATTACCATCCTACCCATGTCAATGTTTTATCACTTCAACAGTACAATAAATTTGCTAATTATTAATATGATATATAATAATAATATATAATAATTAATATATTCACAAAATTATTCTTGAGTGTTTCCTTTTGAAGAAAGTTGCCTAGCCCTCTGGAAGGTGTTGTGGGAGATGGGCAGGTACAGACAAAGATGAGAAAGGCCCTGCCCCTGCCCTTAAGGGGCTCGTAATCAGGTGGAGGAGGTGGATGCAAACACCATCATGGAATGGATCTGAAGACAGAACGGAAAGATTACAGTGAAGGTATGACAAGGATTATGAATAGGGAGTTAGACATCAATTTTGACTGAAAATCTCAAGAAAATGTAAGAGAAGAGCTGATCAGAAACTTAAAAACATGCATTTGTGACAAAGAGAACCTCATGAATATATAGATGAATAAAGCCATACGAGCAGTGGAATGGAAGATACATGTATACAGTGACAGTAGGCAGGGAAGGGAGGTAAGGATGTGTGAGGGACATAGGGAGACCACAGTGAGAGAGAGAACTGGAAAGGTGGGTCAGGTCTAGAATAAGGGGGTCAGAAAAGTGACTGATGTTAATTGAGCTTTCCCTAGGGGCCAGACACTATACTAGGTGATTTGCAGAAGTTATTTCATGTAATGCTTATTTCAACCTTGAGACAGTTATTGTTATCTTTATTTTACAAACAACAAAACAGACTTAGAGAAAAAAAAATAATATACTCACATTGTCAGAGCTAAAAGCCACAAAGCCAGGATCCAACCCTAGACCTGTTTATCTACAAACTCAAGTAAGTTGAACTCTTTCCATTTTTTCACATGATTTGGATTTTATTACTAATACAAGGCATTATTAAAGATTCATGAATAAGGAAAGAAAAGGACCAAGAGAGATATCTGGATTAATTGTATGAATGTATTGGCAGGTGCAGAGATTAAGATGAAGAGACAAAAGACCATGAAGATTAGTGCCAGGCTAGAGTCACTGAGAAAAGCAAAACATTGGACAGAGATTTCAAAAGTAAATCCTAAGTTTAAGACATAGTAGATCCATTTGGTTTATTGGTCACAAGTCACAAATGATTTTAAGGAACAGTGCCTGTGAGAACATTGGTGTCATCTATCAAAGTCATAGTCTATCTGCCTTCCCAGAACACAGAAAATGGGGATTAACCTTTCTCCTTGACACATTTGTAGATTTTTTTAAGTACACAAATCAGTATTAGGAAAATTACTTTGTTTCTGTTAAACAGTACAGCAGTGCCTCTCAATTCAATAGTCATGGGTATTTATTTTGTTCAAGACTACTAATTCAAGTGAGTCTCATTCACAGTGAACAGTATTTTGGGTTTTACCAGTTTTATAGATGCGTTTAATCCAGTCTGTACCTCCATAGCTAATGAAATGCCTGGTTTACATAGAGGAAGGTAGAATTAATGACAATGGATTCAAGATCAAGTTGTGATTCAAAGAGCAAAAATGTGGTATGGCTTCCTATCTATTTTGAACATGTTACTGAGAAAATTTGATTTTTGGCTGGAAGTGGTGGCTCACACCTGTAATCCCAACACATTGGGAGACTGAAGCAGGCAGATCACTTGAGGTCAGGAGTTCGAGACCAAACTGGCCAACATGGTGAAACCCTGTCTCTACTAAACACACAAATAATTAGCTGGGCATGGTGGCGGGTGCCTGTAATCCCAGCTACTCGGGAGGCTGAGGCATGAGAATCGCTTGAACCCAGGAGGTGGAGGTTGCAGTGAGCTGAGATCACACCACTGTACTGGGCAACACAGCGAGACTCCATCTCAAAAATAAATAAATAAATAAATAAATAAATAAATAAATAAATTGATTTTTAATATTGCCAAAAGCTGATGAAATCTACAATATAATAGGATAAATTCTTTAAAATTTTTAGCATATTGGAAGGTTCCAAAAGAATAGTAGAATCAGAATTAATTGAATAAACTAATTGTTGAAAGGAGTGTCTTAATATTAAGAACTCTTTATCCATTAGTAGAAACTTGTCAGAATAGCTTGGATCAGTACTGTGGCTCAAAAATAGATCAGATAAAGTAGTAGAAATACTCATAGTATATGTGCCATTGGACAAAGAGCAGATGGCTGGAGTGGTCTCCAGTGCATGTCTGCTCTTCTCCATTACCATGTAATGTTTACCTGTAGTAAGAATGGTCTCTTCCAAGCCTAACGATGATGATAGTGATGATAACCCTAATTTATTAAACACCATGCCAGTACATGCCAGGTACTATACTAGCTATATCACATATGTTTTCTCATCTCATCTTTAAAATGATCCTCTGATGAAGACACACTGGCTCCTTACATAGAGTAAGAACTTAAGTTGCGGAAGTTTCAAAAACTTGCCCAATGTCAGTTGGCACAAAAAGTGGCACATCTGGAATTGAAATACAGGCTTATCATACTCTAAAGCATGAAATCCTTGTTCTACTCCAGGTAGGCTGTCAGTCCTAGCTGCATATTATAATCACCTGGGAAGCTTTCACAAAATTTCAGTGCCCAAGCTTCTCTGCTAGAGATTGATTTAATTTGCTTGGGGTGGACCCACGTGTAAGCATTTTTTAAAAATCTCCCCAGGTAATGGCAGCCAGTGCTGACAGTCACAGTTGTGTATCATGCTAGCAATCACAGTGTTATAAGTCTTTGGGAATATTATTTGAAGAGGAAATAATAACCTTCTTATGTTCATTCTTTTCGCTTTCCGTCCACCTCTCAAATGCACACCCCACTTTCAGGTTACTGAACAATAAAAAACTTTTAATTATTCAGTTTAGTTAAATAACCTAAAAGGTCACAGATAATATTCAAGCTAGATCTTGGTTCCCAAAGAGAAGGTCAAGGTACTAGGCATCAGGTATTTATTAGTGCATCTTCACCTTTTTCAACACAGAATTCCAGGCAAACATAATTCTGTCTTTAGGAAAAGCATGATAGTGTCTACATGTCATTTTTAAAAACTCTTTAAGGCATAAAATGTGTCTTAGTATGTCTGAGTCATCACTCAGACTTCCCATTCAAGAGGTGCAAAACCATGAACAAAAGAACAAGGGGGAGGTAGAGGAGAATGATCAAATGAAAAAGACTAATAGGCAGATCAGAAAGACAGCAGCAAGTGGCTGGTGAAACACTCACGACCCCAGGGTTCTAGGAAGATTTGACCGCACATTTTGGTACCAATGTTATGGTGAATTTTTCTCCTGTTCTAGAAGGAGAATAGCTTCTAATGAATATACCGTTCTTAGTATTTGTTTTTATAACTTTATTTTTCCTCGGTGTTGGAGGCACTCATATCCTTTATTTGCCTTACTTTTTCTTCAGTCCTTTTCTCTTTTTTCCTTCCTTTTTAAATCTAAACCACAAACATGCCCTGTTCAAACCGGTGCATTTTCAAGAACACAGACACACCCAAGCTGATGAAGAAATCGAGAGACAGGGCTAGGAATGATTTCTTAAGGCTTCACTAGGTGCCTGGTTCTTTCTTCTCCACAGCCGTTTCACTGTCAGACAAGTAAAAGAGGAACCTCAAAATGATGACCTCTTCCCCAGCCTTCTGACAGTCAGACTAGGTGGCAAAGACAGTGATGCACCCCAGAAAGCCCCTAGGGTTCTAGGACCATGACAACCCTTCTCCTCACCGCTCCCCCCCTCCCCTGGGACTTTCTTTATCCAGAAGAGAACCAGACATTTTAGTCGTGTAACTCAGATTTTACATAGAATTGCTTAAGAGGAGAACAGAAACCAGAAATCAGAAACATGGAGTTTGGAGAAAGAATTCAATAATTGATTTCAGGCTGATAATTTATCTGCTATATGGACTTGAGAAATTTTTATTTAAATTCTCAAAGCCTCATTTTCCTTGTCAGTGAATAGGAATGAAAACATACCATGCTTATATGGGTTGAGATGAAGATTCAAAGAGATATGTCTATAAAACCCTGAGTATACTCCCTGTTCATTTGTACAAAACATATTTATTAAAAACCTAACTGAGCCAATCATGATTGGAGGTGCTTAGGATTTATCACTGGATAAAACAGACAAAACTCCTTCCCCTCGTAGTGCTTACATTCTAGTATAGGGAGACAGCAGCAAAGGGAGCAAAGGAATAAAATGCACTAAACGTTACATGGAGAGTAAATATGCCTAATATATAGACAGCTTTCAGTAAATGTTAACAAAAATAAAGCATAATGCCTCAAATTATTAACATACTTGCTAGGTAAAAATATCAAGTATGTTTTCACATAACCTCATTCTATAGAAGCTTATGTAACAAATACATTAAGCTAGATATAAGGAAATATTGCATCTTCTAAACTTTTAAAGAAGTGTTTGGGCCAAAAATCCAAGGTTCGGTAATGTTGAATCGGCTCTTAGATTGACGTCATAAAAAAGAACCACATATGCAATTACACTAAAGCTATTCCCCAAAGCTTATATAACTCTTTGGGGTGAGGCCATTGGGAACCAATCCCTAGCTCTAAGAGACTCCATCACTATTTCTGCTTGAGCCACACACAGATGTGGGCAGCTAACACTGTGTGTGTTGTGCTATATGGAATTCCTTGCTTAGTCTCACAAAGACCTCCCACATTTTCAAGGCATTTAAAGTTTCATCTCATCAGTAAGCATTACCTCGTCTCCATCACCTCAGTAAATGGATGAACGTTGCATCAAACACTGTCCGCACCTTTTGCATGATTTGGAAAAGTCCAGTTTGTAAGCTAATAATAAACAATATATTTTCCACTTAAAAATCAAATTTCATTATATTCATGAGCATGGCTGTGTGAACGCAACCCTATAGAGTCAGAACAATGTTTATGAAATGAAATGACCCCTAAAAAGCTATGGTTCAAGGCATCATGGGAACATAAGCTGGTCACATATAAACAAGCTGGGAACTTTTGTTTTTAGGAGGCCTCTACAGGAAACACTAAATCTGCTGCTAGATTTCAGCAGCTACATCTGGCAGGCTGTAGCATGCATTGCTTTGCTGTTTGGCTTACTTTCTGGCTGGCAGAGCTCTAAGGAGGATGTTAGCAGCCAAACAGGTTTGAGCTGTGAAACTATGAGTTCATGTTAAACATAGAATTTACATAAAATAAACTAAGTCTCAGTAAATAGGATTTATCACTTCTAGGAAGGGAATATGTGTCTTGGTCTTTTTTCCAATATTAGCCTCCTAAATGTTTATAACTTGATTCTTTTCCCATGTACCATATACCTACTCCTTCTGCCTCATTCCAAGAATACTAAACTTTACAACCTCTTTTGTTGGGCAGGCAACATCTCTGTATTTTTATCTTTAAAACAAATTAGACCTGGGAGGGGCAACACAGCACAGTGATTAAAGTTGAGTATTTAAAGCCAAAATGACTTAAACTTCTTCCTAGGTGTGAGACTTTGAGCAAGTTATTTAAACTCTAAGTCTCGATTTCACCATCTATAAAATGGGAGAGATGATCTTATCTATCTCAGATCTCTGTTGAGAGAATTATGAGATAATGTAGAAAGCATTTAGCATACTTCCTGGCACATGGGAAAGATTTAAGAGAGCTTGCTTTCTTTTTGGAGGATTAATTTGTGGATAATTGCAGAGGGGATCATTGCATGTGGTTCTAAGTATATGAATACATTTGAATGTAAGCAGCAGTAGGTATATGTATAATACATATGTATCAAACTGAAAGTAGTTAGGTGGTTTTAACATAAAATGGATATAATTCTGATTGAGGCAGTCATTCTGTTCTTTCCTTCCCAAAGCCCCTTTGAACTTTCTGACCGTATATTATTTTACAGAGGCAATGACTGGAAATTCCCTTTACATCCTACTCAACCCTCAACAATTCTATCTTCTGTTTTGCTTGTGATTTCAGGAAAAGACTTATCTCTGTGCCCAGGAAAACACTTTAATTTGCATCAGTCCTCTAGAGTGCTGACTTTCCAAACAAGGTTTAGAAGAAGTCAGCTGGTTAAGAAAAATATCTAAGCCAATGAAACACTGGCTTTAAATTATTTTAGATCATAATCAAAGTAGTCAATCACTAAGAAACTATAAAAGTCATTTAAAATATATGTTCAGGATCCCAGGTACACCTATTTTTATCCTGAATTACATACGCTCAACAATGCAATTTATTTTTTAAAAATTCATTAAATATCTGTTTGTTCAAAAATATATTTCTTTATGACTGCAAAGATATAATGAAACTTAAGGTTACAGAACACTGTAGTTAAAAGGGAGCTGATCTCCTTAAGTCTATGTGAATAAGAACTTTTCCTCTTGCAAATGAAAGAAAGCCAACTCAAACTTGTCTGTAGGGGAAACAAGTGTTTTATTGGATCACAAAACTGAAAAGTATAGCAGCAGATTGACTTCAGATATAGCTGAATCCAGGTACCAAACTCATTGTCATAATGGTCATTCTCTGTCTCTCTCTCTCTCTGTCTCTCTCCACCCAAACCACATTTCACATCTCTGCTTTCTTTGTTTTGGATTCTGTCTCAAGCGAATTCTCTCCATCTGGTGGCAGAGATGGTCCCTGACTGCTTTATGCCTTCATGATTATTTCAGCTTATGTATTTTGAAAAACACAAAAGGGCTTGCTTTCTCCCAGTTCCATACAGTTTAGAAATACAGACTGTTCTTTTTATTTTATTATTTATTTATTTATTTTTTTGAGACTGAGTCTCACTCTGTCACCAGGCTGGAGTGCAGTGGCCAATCTCAGCTCACTGCAACCTCCACCTCCCAGGTTCAAGTGATTCTCCTGCCTCAGCCTCCTGAGTAGCTGGGATTACAGGCGTGCACCACTATGCCCAGCTAATTTTTGTATTTTTAGTAGAGATGGGGTTTCACCATGTTGGCCAGGATGGTCTCTGTCTCCTGAGCTCATGATCTGCCCGCCTCGGCCTCCAAAAGTGCTGGGATTACGGGCGTGAGCCACCGCTCCCGGCCACAAATACACACTATTCTAATCCTACATCATTCATATGCTCAACCCAGGGGAGTCACAGACCATCTCTGTGTCTGGGAATAGGAAGTCCTGCAGTAGGGAGCTGATGGCCACTGACAGTGACTGACAGTCCTTCTGGAATACATTTGGAGAGGGGCAATTCCCCCAAAAAAGAAAGCTAGGAAGACAAAAAGAAGGTGTTTGCTACTCAAATCCTTTTTTTCCTAGACAAGAATACTGAACTATGGCTTAAAGAGAATAAATGACTTGCCCAAGAGTAAACAGCTGCTGATAATCCAGAAGTAAAATTCAAGTTTCATGACACTTTCCATTACATTACATGCTTCCTTATGATAAGGAGGAGAGAATAGTACACAACTCCTGAGCAGCTGTGTAGCAGAGTGGCTAAATGCACAGCCCAGATACCCTGGTTTTAATCCTGACTCTTACAGCCAGCCAAGTCTGTGTGCTTGGAAAGATAATTTATCCTTCTGTGATTTAGTTTCCTCAGGTGGGAAACAGGGAGAATAGTGTCTGTTTCATTGTGTGGTGAGGAACAAATGAGTTATTAAACATAAAGAATTTAAAACAGTGCCTGGAACGTAAGTATGTACAAGTGTTTGCTATTATTATGATGAAATGCTTACAGGAAGCAAAGCACTTTGCATACATATTATGCCATGTAATCTTCATGGAAATGTACAAGGTAGGCATGAACATCCTGACCTGACAGAACATACTGTATCCTTGAGAAATTAAATAACACACTCAAGATTTGACAGCTGAGGTGTAAACTTCTGCCTGACAACAAATCCTGTGTTTTTAACATGATACTAGTAATAAATGTCACAAGATGTGTTCAAGGAAAATGCTGTATATGTCTAAAGGAGATAGCTAGCACATCCAACTGAAGTGTTAGGAATCTGATATCAAGAAAGAAGAAGCTGACCCAGATTTTGGCAGATTGTATTTAAATAATTTAACTCAACAAATATTCATGTGAGCACCTACTTTGTCAAAATACAGCAGTGGGTTAAACCGATAACAGCTTGTTAACTTCAAATTTGAGTTGGAAATGAGTAAGTAAGCAATTTAGGCAAAAGGCTCTAGACGGAAAGATACCAAAGGAACAGGGATGTGGTGTTGGAGAAGAGATCTGGAATAGTGGTCAACTTGGACTTGTGGGATGTACTATGGACACAATTAGGGAGAAAAGGAATTGGAAAATAGTACTACATTACGGAGGCATCTGGAACACTAAAGAGAGGCTCCGCCTGGGCGTGGTGGCTCATGCCTGTAGTCCCAGCACTTTGGAAGGCCGAAATGGGTGCATCACCTGAGGTCAGGAGTTCAAGACCAGCCTAGCCAACATGGTGAAACCTCGTCTTTACTACAAGTACAAAGATTAGCCAGGCATGGTGGCGCTTGCTTGTAGTCCCAGCTACTCGGAAGGCTGAGGCAGGAGAATCGCTTGAACCTGGGAGGCGGAGGTTGCAGTGAGCCAAAGTTGTGCCACTACACTCTCCAGCCTGGGCAACAGAGTGAGACTCCATCTCGGTTAAAAAAAAAAAAAAAAAAAAAAGGCTCCAATGCATTCAACCCAGAGGATGGTGACAGATTACTGAGAGGGATGGAGGAAGGAGAGGGACAATAATGCAAACTCACACACACACATGCCCCCAGATACATCCTGGAAAACCGCCCCCAACCCCAGATTAGAATGACATTAGTTGACCAGCTTATTGAATGATATTTCTGTTTAATAAAAAGAAACAAATTTACTTATGTTAATTTTTGGTAACGTTGCAAGCTTTTCCCAAAACAAATCACTGGAAATCCTATTTCTGTTTCTAGGAAAATACCTTTTCTTAATTTTTTTCAACTTTGCATTTGGTTCTGTTTGCCTCATGGAAAAGATCGTGTTTGAAGTATCACTGAAATATCTGCAATACCTACTTACATTGTTATTGTGAGTAAAAAATGAGTAAATGAGGAAGGTTTTACCATACACAGCAGTGCAGAAAAAAAATTGTCAACTTTTAATATATTCTTCTGCAGATTGAAGGTTGCTAGGTCTTGTGGATTTGTGAAAAAGAAAACAGATGTTGTCATGGTTCTTCATAACAGTGGTATGGAAATAAATGAGATTTTTGGCTAGAGTATATTTCTTAACTCACAGACTGAATCCCAGAATACTATTATAGCAATGAAGACACACTATGAGCACAAGAAGAATTTTTGGCCTACCAAAGTGTGCATTTAAAGATGGGAAATATTCAAGGGATAAGAGTTGTGGAGTATCTAAATTAAATGTTAAACTCAACACATTTAGCCCCTGTCCTCTCATTCAATCAATGGTCAATAGTAATAAGTGAACAATGTGAGTCCAGATGTGAGAATGTAATGCTTCAATGCACTCATTCCTTTAAATTTTTTGCATGTCATAAAAATGTTTAATCCAGAACAACTCCAGCCCACTTTGCAAATGAAGAAATCCAGAGATGGTTGTTTCAGGTCACACAGTTGGTAGGCACCAGGGTCTAAACTAAGGCCCAGGATCTCTGACCCTCCAGGCTCCTGTACAGTTTTATGAGCAAACATTCATCTTTTCACAAGTACTTATACGTTTTCACATATTTAACATTAATACAGAGGCTGAAAAGATCTAAATAACTGCTACTCAAGGTAACCTGTCTTTGTTTCCAGCACTCCAGGAAATAATCAAGAAAGTCTAGCTACGTAAAAATCATCAAATGAATAAACAATGTGCTTAGCAATTCTGACCCCAACTTTTTATCTCATCATCAGGTACTAACAAACAGTTCTGGGGCCCATGTGGATCCTTTGTCCCCACTTTGAGCAACACTGATCTAAATTCTTATAGAGTTGGCCATGGAAATCCAAGCACACTAAAGATTTTGCATTATCCAGAGAGAAAGGATAACAATACTCAAATAAGCACTATAAATGATGACTTCAAAAGGTTATGTGACGAGGATCGACACTCTTCTTATCTATGAAATGATTTTTCGTTGTGAGTTGAGGAAAAACACATATTCTAAGAATGAGGTTAATATTCCTTTACCTGGCATGGGTTACTCCTGTTCAACATGAACCTTTTATTCCCTACCAACTCCCCCTCTTCTCCTGAAACCACTACACACCTTACACAGGTTATGTACAGAGAGCCATGGACATGGATCAAGAGACAGAGACAGAATGCTTTTGCCTAAGCCAGGCATCCCCTACAACATTAAGGTTGGCTTCAAAAAGGGAAAGTTTTATGTTGAATGAAATGTTGTTCTTGAGAATTTTATCCTCTCAACTCTTGGGAAAGTTCCTGCATAAAAAATACAGACATAGCCAGGTCACTCACCTCTGTAAATTGGCATTGAACAGGGTAAGTAAATCACAGGAAGCAGAGCTATGTAAGAAAGGAATACTTAGAGCTAATTACAAACAAAATTTATTCTTTGTCTGCATAATGCCAGAGTATTCTATCAATTCAGTTGAAAAGCAAAACTAAACTAATACAACCTAAACACCTTCTTAAATTCTTCCTTTAGAGAGGGTCCAGAAAAGCAACATAGCTTCAAATATATTCTTAATGTATATGCGCCCACCCTGAAAACTGTTTTGAAAATCTATGAAAACTTTAGAGACATATTTTCCAGGGAGTATTTCAGGAATTCTTTAAAAATTATATTTTGATGAGATGTAAAATCAAACATGTCTTCTCCCAAATGACCCAGAAACTTTTACCCAACTATTGCCCAGTTGTGATTCTATTCATTACTGAGACACAATTATGAAGATTTAATTTTGCCTCATTGGGAACATGTACTTTTAGAAGGTAGTTAAAAAGGACACAAAGCTTTGGGGCCTAAATCACAGAAGAAACAAGAGCTATACTACTTAAGGAAAGGGGGAAGAAGAAAGGCTACTTCTTTTTGTGATGCATTAACATAAATGGCTGAACTTGAATTACTAGCAAACTGCTGATATATTAGTAACTAAAAATTACTTCTAAGTAAAAGTCAAATTATGTAAATATTTGTTTTATATGTCAATATAAAATACCCAATAAAAATACTCAAATATGGATTATTAATTTAAAAATGAGTGAGACCTGTGCAAAATTTCACTCATCCTTGTTCTGATATCAGGATTAATTTGTAACAGGTCTGTTTATATCTTCTTTTAATACGATAAAGATTTAGCATAAATAATAAAATGATGTTCTTCACTTTGCTAGCATTTCATATTTTCAATACAAATAAGTTCTGGCATTATTCATAATAGAGAAAGAAAACTTGAAGAGTAGTCAAGTAAATTATGGTAATAAATTTGATGGCATATTATGCAAGTATAAGATTATATTTATGCATAATAAGGATTAATATGCAGAAAAATTTTATAATACTAATTGGAAAAAATATTAACTTTGTATCTACTGGATTAAGGCATCATGAATATTTTAATGTTTACGTAAGGTTGACAAGATTCCTATTGTTTTCTATCTTCCTTTTTAGATATGTAGTTATGAATTATAATGTGTAATGTAAACCAAAAGAAAACATATATTATTTGAACTAATGGGTTACCTAATAACATTTGTTTAACTATATTTTAACCTAATTCACATTTTCTCAATAAGTTGGAGTAGCATTTTAAAAAATAAATATGATTAAGAACCTTTTCTAATGAAGCTGTGTTACATTTAAATTTAGCGGGCATTTTTATGGCCTGCAATGGCATATGAAGTTTTTATTTACATGAAGAAAAGATGAACACTTTTTAATGAGTAGTTCCAGTTCTAGAATAACTGAAATTATTCCACTGGAAATAGTGCATTCTCTATTCAACCCTCACTCTGCCAAAATAAACAAGCTGAAGAGTAAAAGCCCTACCCAAAATGCCCCACAGTTAACAGACATACTTTAAATTTACCTACCAAGGACCACAAAAATCAGCTTTTACATCACTCCAAGTAAACACAAACCTATTTTCCTAAGCACTCCAGTTAAACTGTAAAAGACCAAGCAGAGTTACCAAATATTCATTCCAGAAAACAAAGCCCATGAAGAGTGTAATTATTTTGTTCTTTCTTTAAATCTCCTTGCCAAGAATCTGAACTGGATTAAGTATTCAACGCCAAGAGATTAAAGATGTATATCCCTGTAGCTAACACTGCACACATCTCCACATAATCACCGGGATTAACTTTCCAAGGAAGTAGATCAAAGCTTTATTCCCTTGTGGGTATCCGATAATAAAAGCCAAAGCTAAGTCAAACTCTCATCACTTTTGCATCTATCCTTAAGCTACTGGTTCAAGAATAATCAGAATATGTAAAAGATAAGGTCAGTGAGAAGAAAAGAAAACAAAAACCCACCCTATTTCACATTTACCAGTGACAATACTAGACAGGTAAACAATGAAAAATAAACAGGAAATTATTTGAAATTTTCAGGGCATAATGATAATAGTAGAGAAATAATGAGCCTTTGTAAAATGTGAGTGAACATTTACTGAAATCACAATATAGACCTATGTAAACTAAAAATAAATCATCCCAGCTCTTTTATGTCAAATCTTGACAATGAATTATGATGAATCATTGCAATTAGTATCTTTTACTGCAGAAAGTTTGTTTGCAAACTAGATGATATAGTGTTTTTAGTTCCAGCCCATGTTAGGAAAATTGTCTGCTAAATTGAAGAACTTGAATTTTCTCTACAAATTGATTTATTGTACTTATTAGTAAAAAAATTAGGTCTTTTAAAGATAAATAAATAAAAACATATAGCCAAACTGTGGAGTAAAAGTTTACTTTGACTGTGTATTCCTGGATACTGCTTTTTCCCTGGTGCTTGAGAGAGATCCATAGAGAATTCCAAGGGGAAGAATCTGGCTTTTTGTTATAAATATTTCTATATTTCTACCAGGAAAAACTCTGGAGCTCTCTGCTGTTAAGTACATCACAAACATTAAGCTATATTTGATGAATCAGCCTTCTGTTATATTTTAAGAAACAGATTTATTTTTTCATTGTTTCTATTTCCTTACTTGAAACAGCTTTATCAGCAACATTTGTGAGCACTAACAAAAATAAACCAATATTGAAGAGACAGGAATATTCCGAGAAGGAACTCCTAGAGAGACAATTGTTTCCTCTGAGCATGTTTAAAGATTTTGAATTTTCAGAAGATTTATCTTTTGCATAGACTAAACAGTCTAACTTAGGAAAAATGACCTGGGCTTTAAAAAATCTCTAAAGCTTAGAGACATTAGGACCAGTATGTATGAAATTACAAGACCTTAAGACAAAGCAGAAAATCTTCCAAACTTTGGCAGTATTTTTATCTCACTCAATTTTATTAAGAGATGTTCAAAAAGCTATCAGTACAAAATTATTTTGTATGAAAAATATTTTTGTAATAATGCTATTTTAATGGTCATTCATAAGCATGTACTTACACTTTTCAGTAACACCTAGGATATCCAGAGAAGTTAGTCACTCAATTACATCTTTTCTGCCATACATTAATTACATAATATGTATTTATTTTACATATTCAAATGTCTAATGTGATAGTGTTTACCTTTCCCTCATATTAATCACCCCATTATTTTACTCAATTTAAATATTTCTAAAATTAATATGACTATTGAAAAATAATATATCTCTTCTTCTCTGGAGGTATATTAACTCTTTCATGCAATGAGGGGCATACAAAAATTTCCTTTTCTCATAAACCTTCTAATAGAAAAATGTGATCTAATTATACATTTTAGAAAACAATCATATTGCTATAAATTATAACTGCTGCTCTGGGAACAATGTAAAGAGAAATTTAATTGTTTGTGACAATGTTAAACTCTTATAATAAGAAAAAATATGTAATCAGTTAATGGTTCATGATTTCTCCAATTATAACTTAATAATTGAATTTACTCGATCAGATTTTTACATGATGAGCCAAACTGTACAAGGTGATGGGGGAAAGCTAGCCTCCAGGGAGCATGTCGGTTACTAAGTTTAACCACATGATCACACAATCGTGAAGCTCATCTCAGGGAAAGTAAATCATTCAGTTTCTCAGTACACAGAAAAGAAAGGAAGCACTTGGCTTCTATCTAGGGTTTGATTCATGTCTTATATCTCTGTCTATTGGCTTGTAGGGGTAACTTGCTGGAAAATAAGAGCTTTAAAAAAGGCAGTCATATAGAACTAGGCCAATGTGCTAAGGAAAATGAAACAAAATTGGTGGTAGAATTTCTCACTTCTTGTTGGGTGATGGGAGAAACACAACCGGGCAGTTTTTTTCAGGCACAAAAGTTTCCAGACACACCTTTTATGTTGGCAGTTCAGTCTGGCATTCATGCCTTCTCTAGCCACTATCTACCCTCCTTACAATCTAGATTATACAAAGAAAATAGTAAAGCCAGAGAATGTCTCTCCAGAAAGAAAAATAAGTCTTCCTATCGCTATGATCAGGCCTCTGTAATGATACGAGTTCAACCATGATAATCACATGAAGGACAGATTTCAATTAATGACAAACCCTATTAGCAACACCACCAATAGAACCAACATTGACAGCTACCTGTTACTGAGGGTTCCCTCTATCCAGGGCACTGAGCTAAGCTTTCTCCTCCATTATCTCATTTCACCAACAACCAACCCTTTGAAGTGCAAATCACATTATTTCTCTTTAGTGCAGAATATTGAGAGACTTTGTATAGTTAGACAGCTTCCCAATATTACAGTTGATATTTAGATGGAGACCATTGAACCCAGAGGTTCAATGCTTTTGTCACTGAGCTACACTGTCTCTGAAGGCAGTCGCTATCAATTCCATTAAACTAGTGAAACACTAAAACGAACACTTGTAGATTTTGCCATGAGCTTCTGCTAATTGTTTGTTCAGGTTTAAAAACTGCATAAATACATATATACACACTCACTTAATTTTTTGTATTAATTTTTGTTTGATTATTCATTTTACCTTTTGGATAGGTCCTCTCAGAATCATAAATTCCCTTATGTATTTAAAATAAAATTTTATTTGCAATAACCACTTTTATGTTATTCAAAGCAATGCTTCCAAGTCCCTCTTTTCACATTGCCTTTTCCCATCTTCCAAATCAGCTCACCTTTGTGTATGCCCTTATAACCGTGTCATTAGCTATAATAATGATTGATCTATCCTCCTTCCAGCCTTTAGCCATCTGTGCAAGCAAAACTTTCAACCGAGACATTTTAAGCATTAAACACATACTGGAGCTCTGTTCAATAGATCTTTCATAAATCCCCAGCCCCCAGCCCCAGAGAGTAAGAAAAGTCAGGTCATGAGCAGGAAGTAATGGAGACAAGGCAGTTTCTGAGCTGAAACTCAGACTCAAAGCTGGTTTATTGTTGTCATGACTACGAGTTCCACATGCCTAAAGTCACTGGTTTCTGAAAAGAATGATGCAGTGTCTAGCCTTACAGCTGGACATATAAACCAAATTAGTCTGCCATGCCTCTACCTGCTTTGTGGTTATTAGTGAAAAGAGCAATATATCACACAATCAGTCATGCAGCAGTTAAGCTCCGCACACACTGCTTTTTCAGATCTGTAACTCATTTTTCTTCCAGATCCCCAGAACAATAACTTGAAATCTGCAGGGAAAAATCAAATTTTGACAGATATTTTAAATTTTTGAATGGAAGATAAACCAAAAAGCAATTTCTAGTGATTTTTTGTACTAACACCACCTTAATTTTAAATCACACAAATAGTAAGAGGATTTAATAAGTTCTTTATAAAGGAGCTCAAAACTTCACTGATTTGCAAAAGACTTAAAAAAAAAAAAAAGAGAGTGTTTCAGAAAGGAGAACCCTAGTTTGCCTGCTCCAGATGTGAAATGCACAACCTTGAGAGCTGGATTCTATTCCTTGCTCTCCAAGTGATTAATTGAATGACCTAGGGGAAGTAATTTAACCCAGCTGTGTAAAAAGAAAATATGCATTTACCCACAAGAACAGGGTGTCTAAGTTGGATCCACACCTGCACCAGTGACATCACTGCCTCTTCTGAAGCACTCTTAAGATGCCCTCTCTTGCTCGTACCCCTCCCTCCAGTCTACCCTCATTTGTCTCCTCCTCGTGCTTTAAACTCTTCCAGTCTTATCAAGCTCATAAATATTTTAGATTCCCTGCCTCCTTCCTCCACCTGGTTCTGTTCTACCTCTGGTGTCTACTCAAAGAAAGCTCAAAACTGTAAAAGGTTCAGTCTGTCTTTGGCATCTCACCCTCCTGGCCCCGATCCATTTGGGGCTCCTTTTTCAAGCTCTTGGCATATTCATGCCATCCACATGGCTGTTGGGAGTCTCACTCTATAGTATCCAACTTGGACTTGCCCTCACTAAGCAGGTGTCTGTGTTGTAAAACTTCCCTATATCCTCTCTCCTTTCTCCTGTTTTAATCATCTCTCCCTATTTAATATGCTTTGTATGGCCAGTTCATCCTAGGTGAAAACAGATGAGGAGTGACAGTGGAAACTATCACTCCAAAGAGCAGTCAAAGGTAGCAAGACTGGAAGCAGAGTTGTTTCTTAGGCAGGGACACATAAAATTAGGGGTAAATGAGTGGGTGCTGCCCATACCATAGTATCATCTCATGTTGATAATAAATTTAATATGCTAATTTGTTACCCTTTGCAGGTAATATACCCACACTTTAGAGGAGCCATCAGTTTATACTAATAGAATGAGTATAGTGATATAGTGATAGAAATTTCAGGAATTATGACAGCCAGTGAGTGACACCTTTTTGAGCCTGGAAAGTTGTTTCTTGGGCACTTGGTTCTTAGGTAGTTGGATTGTATCAAGTCTACAAGTATTTGAATCCAGGTGAGCCAGAATTATTTGCGACTGAGAAAAATGCAGGATTAAAGACAATATCAAAGCACTGTGCATGGAGTCAGCTAAAATATGAGTTCAAACCATATCGCACAGTATAATCTGTAAAGTCTCTTAGAGAACATCAGGTAAGTGTTCTTTGGCCAGTGGGCACGGTATAGAACACCAGATCCTTTGAGGATCCCTATACATTGTTGATCATATAGTATAGAGGATATTCTGCTAGACTTATTTACATATTAGAAAAACTTTTCATTAAAATGCACAATGACCCATCTAATTTAGATTTGTGTCAGTATTTTTCCCCAAGTAATAAGAAACAACTTTAATTTAAATAACAACCTTACGATGCCCCCAGGCAACTGCAGCACATGTTTGGTTATTGATGGTCCTGTAGAGCTTTATAGAACTCTTGAGAATATATTTGTTTCAGCAGCTTGGCTTTCCATACAAAGATAAAGATCTTGAAAAGTGCATACAAAGTTTTTAATATCTAGTTAGATGACTGGTTGAATACTTCTAAATATAAATGTGAACATACATATTTGAAAAATCTACCTATATGACATTAAAATACAATTAGATTATATTTGAAATAATTAAAAATTAATTGGTCACGTAACAATATTAAGTGACACATAAGGAAAATGAGTTAAATAATGTTTCTTTTTAATGAAAGAATATTTATTCTTAACATTAATTACCCTAATTATGGCCTTAAACATGCTTTGGAAGATGGCTGGGTCAAAGAGATCGCCAGAGTTAGGGAGCACAGTAGTAAGGAAACACACCTGCCAGCATCAGGAACATTTTGATGTTGACTTTCACTTATGGAAAATGAACAAACAAAAATTCAATAATTTGGAAATACCCTGAACAAGTAAAATTAGCAAACCTATAGCATATTCTTTGTTCAGGGATGGACCATTGTACTATACCCCTAAACAGTCTATTATTATATCCCTAGATTACTTTCTATGTTAATGGAATGGAAGTCTTCAACTTCCATTCTTCACCCTAGTCTTCTACCTACAAGTATATCCCATCCCTCTTAACAGGCCTCACAGAGAAGCATAAGACTTAAGAGCCAGAAAGTAACTGATAGATCAACAAGAAGTAAGACTGCCTATGAAAGGCAGGAGTTGGTGGAGACTGCAAGAGCATTAATCCATCTTCATTTCCCTAATGTTCATCTTTATAGTCAATCACACAGTATGCTATGAAAGATAAGACAATGGTTAGGTTTTTTAAAAAAACATTTTTAGGTTAGGTAAAATTTCTGCTAATGAATGAGAATGGTCATCATTTCATCATCATTATCAGAATCAATATACCACCCACATCAGCATCCCTAGACGTGCAAAGGACTTCCAGTACTCCATGGCTGTGCAAACACAGAATCTGTGATTCCATTGTTCCCTTCCACCAACTGAATCATTAGGACTATAGTTCTGCAAGACAGGTACCTTGAGGCACCCAATTGTCCTTCAGCTTCATGTCCTCTTTCTTTGTGTCAACGTGGGTGTAGGAAGGCCAGGTGGTCTGAATAATGTCCATAAAATTCCATCCCCTATTTTTCCACATGACAACCTTGCTTTCTGGTTGCTATGGATTTTATCTGTGATGTGTAGTATCTGATTCTTGCTGATCCATTTGTATACAACACCATGAGGAATATGTGCAAGTCACTATTACATCTGAGTAATCCACAAACCTCAAAATGTTTCTCTCTTTTCCACCATGGTCAATTAACCCTCCATTGCAATACTCTCTGCACCCGAGAGAGCAGAAGGAAGCATATTTTACACAACAGATTGAGGTTCCACACAACCATCCTCTCATCTTCATCAAGAAACTGTGATCTAGCTTTATTGTTGCTGCTACAGTTGGTTTCTCATAGCTCCTTTTTTTTTTTTTCCTAAAGGTCTCCAACACAGGTGTAAAGAGAACAGAGTCAGAAATTTTAAGCCCTACCTTGAGGCACCCAATTGTCCTTCAGCTTCATGTTCAATATTCAAGCAACTACTTCTCAAATCTCTCTCTGATTAGACTGAAAGTTGTTTCCCAACAGCCGAAGGATCGTACTCTTCTTGTGCCAACCTAGACAAAAGCCAGTCATTTATTTTTTCCTGTCAAACTCTACCAGCCCCAAGATATGTGATATGAACGTAAACTGCCGGGTACACAGCTTAGACCTCAATTTAAGAGCCTAATATGACAGGCAGAATTAATTGCACCTAAGTGGAATGGAAAGAACACCAGAATTAAGAGTCAAAAAACCTGAGCTTCCTCTGCCAAGTCTGCCCATAATCCTGCATACAAGCCAATTCACCTCCCTATCTCTGCTTCTTAATCCAAAATTGAAACTTTTGTCTAAAATCTTCAAAATATTTTGAACCAAATTAATTATTTAGAAAATGAAGATAGAAAAATATCCTGCCTATCTCAGAGGATTTACTAAAGTATCAGATGAATTAGCTATATAATAGCTAAGCTGCATAATAGCTAAAAACATTAGTGAACATCTCGTGACCTCTGATCACATACTTGGAAAAAGGAGGAAAATGGCACCATACTAGATGTTGGTTAAAGTTTCTTCCTAACCTATAATTCTGTGGTTCAATTAAAGTAATAAATATGCAAGCTCCTTGAAATTTATACTATTATTAAAAACATGCATAGCAAGTTTTTATTTTGAATTGACTATCTGAAAAATCATCAATGTGAGCATAAACTAAATTTTCAGTATTTAAGGTATATTTTTTAAATTTCTGGAATAATAAATTAAGTGACATTCCCTATTTAGAGTATGATTATTTCCATTTTAGAGAAATGAGAATATAAAATTATCCATTTTAGTAATCCTCTAACTTTCACAGAGAAGATGTAAAACTACTGCCATTTAATATATAGAGAGCACTTCACATTTTCAAGACTTTTAATTAGATACTCCTCACATAAACCTGAAGAGTCAGAGTTAGTCACCCTCAGCTAACAGATGAGGAAAGTAGAATATAGAAAGTCAGGGGAATTGCCCAAGATCATGAGGCCTTTTAGTAGAAGACAAGATTGCAGAAGAATATCGACTCTCAGGATTGTGCTTAAAGCCAGTCAGTGCTTCCCACCACAAATCTTTGTATTTCAGCCTCCTGCTATCACACAACACACCCAGTAACTGAAACAAATAAACAAACCACTGCCCTAATGTTTAAAATTTAATATCTAATTTTGTTCTTATGTATAAATGTAAGATATAAGTGTCATCAATTCATTTGCATTTAAAAATAAACTTTAGTTCTGAAGTTAACTTAAAACTTTAGTTTAAAATCTGCTGTCTTTATTCATGTAGCTGGTTTGTTAAGCACAGTGCAAATGATAAACTTAGATTCTAATTTTTAAAATTGTTTCCCATTTTCATATAATTCTACTTCATGGAGGGAAGTTTGAGATTGTTCTATTTTGATTTAATTTGCTTAGTTTTGTTTTGT
The DNA here is from genome assembly GCF_000951035.1 of Colobus angolensis palliatus. Taxonomy (NCBI): domain Eukaryota; kingdom Metazoa; phylum Chordata; class Mammalia; order Primates; family Cercopithecidae; genus Colobus; species Colobus angolensis. The sequence continues at coordinate 4,473,234 of NW_012120376.1, forward strand.
TTTTTTAATAGTTGGAGAGATAGGGAAAAGTGTTTGCCTCACCACTGGGTCTGGCAGGCTCCTGTCTTTTCTGGTCACTTTCAGGCAATAAACATCCTTATGATCACATTACATTGCCAACACAATCTCGAGGCAGTAGTTTTAGGTTATCTAGTTCCAGATAATAATCAGAATTATGAGCACCAGTAGATGTCCATCATCTCTCTCCTTCCAGCCAAGGTTTTCTAGAATTTTGACAGAGCTAGAGTAATGAAGGAGCAAGAGAGGAGAATTCTTACTGGGCTAGTACCTGGCCCCAGTCTCTGGGACTGGCAGATTTGTCAAGTTGGGCCTGAGGAGTGCTTCTGGCAGCCTTTGGAGGTTCTCACTCAATGTCCCTTGTGTTGATTAGGATAGGGTAATTATGCTGTGGTAACAATAACCCCTAAGAATCAATGGCTCAAAACAACAAAGTTTATTTTCTGTTGACTCAACATGTGCCTCCAGGGTGGCAAGCAGGCTGTGCTTACTGTAGTCATTCCGAGACTTAGGCTACTCAGGATTCCACCTCACAAGACATGATTCTAAGATCACAGTGGCAGAGAAAAGAGAATAGCGTGCATGTGCTGGCTCTCACATGAAAGCCGAACACCACCTCTGCTCACCTTCCAGTAACCATGCTGAGTTCACCAGGGCAGATATTTATAATTCTCCTGAAAGGTAGGGCACTGAATACACAAAAATAGCGCTGCAGACTACTACAAGTCTGGCTTCAACTCCCATGGTACAGGACGTTTTCTTCGGCTAGACATCTTGATCCTCTCTACAATTCTGATTTCCCAATGGCCATCCTGCATAAACTCTCACTTTTCTGTTCTTTCATCCTCTGGCAGAAACAACTTTAGGCCAAAATTCCTATCATGGACTCTATACCTATGAGCTAGATTTAAAGTACTTTTGGCCAGCCCTCTTAGAGGACTACCACTAATTCACCAAATAGCAGCAACTTTCTCTCTTAATCTGTCCTGATGGTAGGAGAGCTCACCAGGCAGCCAGCAGCACAAATAAATACCCCCACAACTTCAGGTGTCACATACTAAAGTTCTTATCTATCCCACCTTGAGTGGGAGGTATAGATTCTCAGGGCAACAGTTCTCCCCAATAACATTTCCTTGGGGATTTCCTGGAAATTCTCTTTTCTTGACTTTCTTTAGACTTCTGTCATAAAGGCTTTGATGAGATTAGAAGTTATAGAACCTGGCCAGGTGTGGTGGCTCACACCTGTAATCCCAGCACTTTGGGAGGCCAAGGCAGGTGGATCATGAGGTCAGGAGTTGGAGACCAGCCTGGCCAATATGGTGAAACCCTGTCTCCAGTAGTCCCAGCTACTCGGAGGCTGAGGCAGAGGAATCGCTTGAACCCAGGAGACGAAGGTTGTAGCGAGCAAAGATCACACAGTCATACTCCAGCCTGGGTGACAGAGCAAGACTCCGTCAAAGAAGGAAGGGAGGGAGGGAGGGAGGGAGGGAGGAAAGAAGAAAGGAAGGAAGGA
>NW_012120376.1:4474814-4505543 GCF_000951035.1 Colobus angolensis palliatus
AAGGAAGGAAGGAAGGAAGGAAGGAAGGAAGGAAGGAAGGAAGGAAGGAAGGAAGGGAGGAAGTAAGTTACGGAACTAGTTCTTGAGAGTTTTCTTTGACAACGTTGTGTATGGTCTGTCACTCACTGAGTATCTGATATCCATCTACCATGTACTGACTTCTCTGTCAAAATTTCCAAATCAACAGTCTACCCTGCCCTCTTATCTTTATCACAGAGGCTCTTTGGCTCAGAACAATTGTTGATGGTCATGTCTGAACTATAATATCTCTCCACTTTATTTCTGGTAAAATTCCTACAGCACCCATCCATCCACTAGTGTGAACACTTGTCCCAGTTGGGGTCGATCACGGTGTCTGAGTCCCCTGGTCTTAGTGAGTGGCTGAGGGATAAACATATGACCTGACCAGTATGAAGCAGGGCTTTTTTTTTTTTTTTCTCTGAAGGGGAAGGAGAAATGTTTCTCTTCCTCCTCGGCTATCTAGAGGAGGAAGAACAACTGCTCTGCATGGGAAGGCAGTGTTGGAGGGAGCACAGCTACTGTGCCCCCATACTACAAGAAAAATGACCACTCTACCTGGTAAGAGCTTCATGCTCACCGGGCCATGGGGTCAGATGACCACTCTTAAAAATAAGTAATAGACTCTTGCACCTAGTCCTGTTTTCTGTCTTCCAGATATCTAAGAAACACAATGGTCTCTTTTTCTTCTTTGCTGCCATGCAAAGTTAGGGTCCATAAGATCTAATTTCTAGAGATAAGCCTGACCAAATGTCTCTCTCTTTATCTCATTTCTGTTAGCCAAGAAGTGCATGAAGCAGGCCCTCAATCCTCTGTAAAGCTGAGTAGATAGGTAGACAGTTAATTATGTAGAAGCATAGGCAGTTCTGAGACTAAATTTGAGGAAGGAGTAAACCTGTTCTACAGTCAGTCCACTGTTTTGCGGTGGTTGACTTTATGCACTGATCCCAGTTGTTCTAACAGTTGTTACCAGTTATTCTCTTTCAGGTAGAACCCAGAAGTTAGGAAGTGTGAGTAATTGGCTTAAAGCACCAGAGGATTTGCTAACTAGAGCTGGAAGAGAAAGAACTACTTTCTTTTCAAACTATGAAACTGGAGGAATGTGAGTCTGGAGTTCTACCACACACAGAGAAAACCCATCTGCAACAGTAAAAAATAAAGCCAAACCACACATACAGGCAGGGAGGCTCAAAAGTGATGACTTCCAAGGCCTCCATCATCCCTAAGGCCAGCTCTGTGCCTATAGGACCTGCATTTGCATTACAAGAACCTTTGTTTGCTCATCTAACTGGAATTGGGCTTTGACATCAGCAACTGAAAAAAAAAAAAATTATGATTGATACAGTTCCTGACTGCTTCTTAAGACTACTGACCCCTTCCTCTGTATCTTTTCAGCAGCCTATTCCATTGGCCCAATGCACCGGGGATCTAATAAGAATATCATTTAGAGCCAAACTACACTGGGAAGGACATGTACTCACCTCTGCCAAACACATGCTTACTGATATTTCCTAACTAGTAATAAAATAGAATAAGTACATGCACATTCTTAGAAAAATAAAGTGGAAATGCACAGGGAAATCTACTCATCCAGTTCACAGCTGTGGCCCATATCCCCAGCACTCAGCAATATTTGGCTCCATTGTTCCCTTTATCACATTTGCTTCTTGAAAAAAAAAAAATTTATGTTTCATGTCAGCTCTTAGAAGTAAAGCCAAAGACCATATTTACACTAAAGCATCTTTTTCTGAGGATTCAAGTGTAGGGGAAAAAATCTTAATATAAGTAAGGAAAGAATTATATAGATCTTTATTTACCAGATATAATTATTTTATAACACATTCAGAATGTTCTTACTTTCCTTATGCTGCAGATCCTGGTGTAAAATCACAAAACCATTATATTTGGTAAAGAAAATGAGAAATTTTAAGGGCTGTTAGCCCATCATGTTTTTATCACAAGGAAAACCTTCATAAAGTTATATCCTTCTGTAGTTATGATGCACTGAGAAAATATGTAGTAAGTGGAGGTCCAATCTGGTATTAGTGAAACACAAAGTGGGACAGATACTCCAGGACACAGTGATATTATTTTAAAATGGATGTTTAGATGTGGGAGAGGCAATGGATAAAGTGGGTCTCTGTAGCTCTATTTCTTTGTTTTCATATTAGCTAAAGAGTCTGTTTATATACGTAAAGTATATAAAGGAGGTAACAGCTACAATGCTTTGATGCTTTGGCAAAAACTACCCAGAGTGTAAAAGCACCCTGTAAAAAAAAGCCTTACCTATGGGTTGCAGGTGCTTACTTTACCTTAGGACAAATATGACAAAATAAATAAGTAATGTGCATATAACATATAATGACATTCTGATGAATGTATTTCCCTCAAGGCTCTTTTAAGCACCTGTTGCCGTACAGTATATGTTTCTTTGTTCTGAGTGCACTAAACAAGTAAATCATTTAAGGGGTCTGAATCAAAAATTTCCAGTATTTTATAACAATATTTTATATGCTATATAGATGCCAAGTCATATTATTGAAGGAACAAAGATGTTTATTTCATAAGAAGGAAAGAGCACCTAGGCTATTGGAGGTAGCAGTAATCTGACATATAATAAGGCTGTGTCCTCTTCGTCCTGTTGTCTGCTCATGGTTCTCCCTCTGTGATTATACTGGCATGTGTGTTTTCAGACACAGCAGAAGACAGGAATGAATCTGCTGGAATTTCAGGTCCACCATGTACAAAATGTGGCCAGTCAGTGTCACAGCCTTCAAATTGAGTGGTGAAAAATTAGGCATATTTTTGAGTCACTTGATTTTAAAAACGATAAAGATAAAATGATTGGGTTTTAAAATATTCTTTGTAATTCCTACTTTTTGTGAAACATATTCTTATCTGTAGAAACAAGATATTGAGGTAAGGGGTCATTTAAAGTCATTTAAAAGATGTACTGCTCAGAAACATTCTAAGACCAATAGGACTCACTTTAGTAAAAAGAGAAAAATAAATCCTAAAAATATTAACATATTATAACTTGGGTTCTAATTTAAGACAACATAATATTAAACATCTCATAATATTCATCAGACTTTTATTAGAATTAAGGCCTCAAACAGCCAGAAACTCTACATAATATGTGAGCAGGTTGTGGGTACATCAGTACCCACAGGGTAAGTTTGTTTTGTCTTTTTTTGTCTTTCTCACCAACAGTAGAAGAGAGAAAACTGCAGTGAATTTGTATTCTAATCCAACCTAATTCCCTTTCTTTACCAGTAAACTGTATTAATTGGTTTTCTGAAACCGAAATATTAGGACTACCAAGTGGAAAATAATTTGTTGTAAGCCTTCTAAACACTGTGATTGTCTCTAATGATTCTTCTTGCAGGAGGAAGAGCATCCACGAGACTGTCTGCACCCTGAATACAGCCTGTAAAATTACCCTGTCCTGGCCAACGTAAGAAGGACAGTCAGCAAGTGGTCATGATTATCAACAAGAAATAAACAATGAACAGATTAGAGCCTACAATATTAATCAGTCTTACTGCAAATACACTGCACTTTGCCACTCCAAGATGGCACACATTAAACTTTCTATTGTGGATGAATTCACATCTACAGCTTTAAAGGAAGAGTCTGGAGAAGCATAGTAGCTTCTGGGGCCTCTCCTCTTACATGCTAGGCGTGGTGGTGCACACCTGTAATGCCTAGAATATTACATGCTAGGCATTCAAAAGAGAAGAAAGAAAGTGACAGGGTGTGAATAATCCTGGCGGGGATTTTCCTGTGGCCCCCAAATTTTGTAAACATAACAAAATTGTTTGGAAACAGTAGTAGCAACCACTAGCCCCAATCAAAATCATTTCTGGCAGCAAATCATTTCAAAATATATCTGTTATTGATGAACGGTGCTCATTTTAAAAATTGTTTTTCAAATTTTTAATTAAAATAGTATACAAATTTCTGTGCAGTAGGATAAAGAATAGTAGGTTTCATTTGATCAATACCTATTATACATCAGACACTGCACTAGAAACTTGATAGGAGCTATCTTAATCCTTGTAAGAATTCTATAAGCAATTGCTATTTTGCCCATTTTATAAACAATGAAACTGATAACCCTATCATGTTAAATAGATTCCCCAATATCAAGCATCCAGTAAGCTATGAATATTTAAGCTTAGGATGCTTGAATTTCAAATCTTGTGATATTAAATTTCAACATTATTTATATGTCAGCGATTAAGAAGATAACATGCACTTTTTTTGTTTTTGTTTTTGTTTTTTTGAGATGGAGTTTCACTCTTGTTACCCAGGCTAGAGTGCAATGGTGCAATCAGCTCACTGCAACCTCCGCCTTCCAGGTTCAAGTGATTCTCCTGCCTCAGCCTCCCAAGTAGTTGGGATTACAGGTGTGCACCACCACGCCTGGCTAATTTTTGTATTATTAGTAAAGACGAGGTTTCACTGTGTTGGCCAGGCTGATCTCAAACTCCTGACCTCAGGTGATCTACCTGCCTCGGCCCCCCAAAGTGCTGGGATTACAGGCGTGAGCCACCACACCCAGCCGATAACATGCTATTTCCAACGAAATATTTTTTCAAACAACCTGTTAAAGATACTGTTGAGTCTGCCTACAAATGTGAAGAAAGGATCTCTTCTTTTGCATCTTGAGGTTCCAATGTCCGTGCCCACACTCACCTAGTACTTCTCAGTGCACTTACCTCCCTGAAGGTGAAATCGAATGACACTAGAGCTGTAGTTGAGGCCAGTTACCTTCACTAGCCTATATCATACAGATTTCTTCAGAGAACATTCGTTCTCCTACCCTGGAAAAAATAAGGAAGTTAAAACATAGGCTAAATATTACAAGACAAATTTATAAAGTTGTATATGGTGCAAGATTTTTCAAACACTTATGAGTGTATTTTTTCTTGTAATTTTTCCCTGTCAACATTATGGCCTAAGAATAAAGAAACTTTTGAGAATCACAACTATATATTTTATTTATTGTCACAATACAGTGAGAATATGGCAATAACTATTAACGAATTGAGCAACATCAGAGGCAGATACCAGTTTGGAAATGAGTGTTTGAATGTTCACAGGTAGGTCTAGAGCTTGATATTCAGCTCCCAGACTGCATACATAGTAATGATATCTTGTTCCTAGGTTACATAACAGTGAGTAATTTCACTGTAGCTGAATCATTTCCTTTAGGATTGGAACAGATTACTCTCTCTTTGGTTAGGTACAGGTATATTAATGTGTTTGAATTTGAGAACAAGGTTTTATTAGATATAAAGGTGATAAAAGAGAGAGAGACAGAGAACGAGAGATGCTTACACTGTGAGAGGATGAGGAAATATGACTGATAAAGGACCACAGATTTGTGTTTCAAACCCAGAGTTTATTCTGAATGGGATACATGCTCAGTGAATGGTAAATATATTATTTGTTAACACTTGAAATTATCAGTTTTCTCTTCTATTTTTTTTTTTTTGAGAAATTGAACTTGATTAAATCAAATGCACTTATAATGGGGTTCCATCATGTTGATATGACAATCGTTAGAGTACATGGAGAGAAAAATAATTATTGGATTATTCTCCCTGGTTACTAAAGACAAGAGTCAATGTCAGAGGAAATCCACTGTGACCAGGACCCCGCTGGATTAGTTTCTTAGGGATGCTGCAGCACAGTACCATGAAAAGGAGCCTTGAAACAACAGACATTCATTCTCCTGGATCTCTGGAGCCTAGAAGTCCAAAATCAAGTTGCTAGCAGGGCCATGCTCCCCTCTGAAGGCTTAGGGGAGATGATTCCTTGCCTCTCCCAGCTTCTAATGGTCCAGTCTTTCCTTGCTTTTGGCAGTCTACCTCCAGCCTTTGCCTCCTTCTTCCTGTGGCCTTCGCCCCTGTGCATATGTGTCTATGCTCTCTCCCCTAAGGACACCATGAGCCACTGGATTTAAGGCCCACCATAAATCCAGGATTATTTCATCTGGAAATCCTTAACTAATTATATCTGTAAATACCTTACTTCCAAATAAAGTCACATTCTGAGGTTCTGAGTGAACATAAATTTGGGGGGACACTGTTCAACCCACTGCACACCCTCAGACATAAGCAGGAGATCCAGGCCCTCACTCTGTCTCCCACTCTTCAGACAGTTTCACAGATCACAAACACAAAAATATGGCCACACGGGCCAGGGGCACAATAAAAAATGTGTATGTATTAAAGAACGCAGGAGCACCTCTGTGTCTCAGGGTCTGGCACTCAGCACTATCACAGCACAACCTATAAGCCTAAACATCTACTCTGTGACTCAAACAAATTAAGCTCCAAGGAAATGTTTTTCTTAATCTACTGCTCTATGTTCCTAGGACAGAAGGCATCTATCTACAAATGCCATGATTATATGGGTTGGTAGAGAGTGGTTCTGAATGCAAAAAGACTGCAAGTGGCAAAAACAATTAAGAAAGAGAAGAGTTTCCCCCAGGGATAGGACCTAGACATGCAGCAAAGTCAGGCTCTCTGGCACTGTAGCAGTAATCAGGGGCCCAAGTTAGAGGCCTGCTGAGAAGTCTTCATGCCTCAGATTCGCTGACCCACGGAATGCTTCAGTATCCATATTTTTGTAGAATGTATAAAGAATGTCTTTCATGTTGGTTGGAATCTGGCATACCTCGGTTAGCTGTCTAGACAAAAAAGAATACATACTACAGCAGAAAAATGTAAAGAATATGAAGCCTAGAAGCAAAAAGATCAAACTCAAGCCTAGGAGTTACACAGATCTCAAGATAGAGATTTTGAAACTATGGCTAAATTACATATTCCAGTAATGGTGGATGAAGTTGTTCATTGGTTGTCACCACAAAAAGGACAGATTTTTCTAGATACGACATTTGGTGAGGGAGGGCGCACAAAAGCCATTCTACAGAAGGAGTCAGATATTGTTCTGTGGGCCTTGGACAGAGACCCGACAGCTTCTGCATTCGCTGAACGTCTTTCAGAGTTGTATCCTAAACAAATCTGAGCTATGCTGGGCCAGTTCAGCCAGGCAGAAGCCTTGTTAATGAAAGCTGGAGTGCAGCCAGGGACTTTTGATGGAGTTCTTATGGATCTTGGGTGTTCTTCCATGCAACTCAATACTCCTGAAAGGGATTTTTCCCTTTGGAAAGGCAGCCTCTTGGACATGAGGATGGATGGTAGCAGGTACCCTGACACACCCACTGCTGCTGATGTTTTCAATGCTTTAGATCAACAGGCACTTGCATGTATCCTGAGAACATACAAGGAGGAAAAGCATGCCAAGAAAATTGCTTCAGCAATTGTTCAGGCACGCAGCATCTGCCTCAGCAGCTTGCCAGCATCGTCGCAGGTGCATTTCCTCTCTCTGCTATTTATGCACGAAAAGACTTGCTACAGCGATCTACCCATATTGCCACCAAGACTTTCCAGGCTCTTCGCATATTTGTGAACAATGAGCTCAATGAACTCTACACAGGACTGAAGACAGCTCAGAAGTTTCTGAGACCTGGTGGTCACCTTGTTACCATCTCTTTCCATTCACTACAGGATCGCATCATCAAAAGAACTTGCTTGGAATAGCATGACAGAAAGGTTTAACCTAAATGTTAGACAGCAAGTGATGAAAACATTGCCTTTAGGTTCAGATCACGAAAACATGGAAGACGACTCTATGAGAAGAGCTCCTTTAATGTGGGAATTGATATACATTGATATACAAGAAGGTACTTAGTCCATAAGATCAGAATGTACAAGATAACCCCAGAGGGTGCTCAGCCAAGCTTAGAGCCACTATCAAATTATAAGTTACCATTATCTTATTCTTCAAATTTTTCCCACAATTTCTTTAATGTTTACTCATAGTATGTTCCTGAATGTCTTGATATAGGTTTAAGTGTAGGACAGTCTAAAAATTGATAACATTTAGCATTTTTTCCCTCAAAAAGAAACTGTAGAAAATGTTATCATGACAGAGAAAGTTCCACTCAAGGAGCAGCAGCATCTCAAGACCAGAAAAACGTGTTAATCTTTGCATCATATTGGACTCTTGAAATGCAATCCTTCCTCTGGCCAGGAAAATTTTTTAATAATACTATGTTGTGTTTATCTAAATATGTAAACTTAAGCTGTCAAAGAGAAAGATATTATAATCATATCTGCATGTCCTATATTTTGAATTTAGATGTTTTAATTTGCAACAGTCTTTCTCTGGCTCAAGTAATGATGATTATGGAATGGATTTCAGTGTCCCTACTTGTGAATAATTACTATAGTTTTCTCTAATGTAGGCTTTTTACAAATTTCATATTTTAAAATATTCATTTAAATATGTGTTATGCTGATAAAATTTCATTTTTCAAATTATAGTCTATTATTTTAAAAGGATTTTTCAGTATGATATGGCCATTTTGTTCCTATATTGCAAAGTAAAAATGTAAAATCCTTACAGAGAATTGTTTCACAAAACTCATATTTCATGTCAATTATATTTAATAATAGATCACAATGCCTTTAGTAAGCAATAAAGTCTCTTATTAGAATCTTGTATTTTTAATCGAGCTAATCAAAATAATTCAGCCAAATCTATTTGAAATAGAAAGCTATCTATTTAATATAGTAAAATCAATGCTACCTTACTGTTGTCACAAAGATATGGTAACTGTAATAAGGGTAAAAGTTTATTCAGAAAAAGGGTACTTGGTAGAAGATTCTTTAACAAATTGATGAGATTAATTCATAACTCACATGTCAACTTTTTATATCTCATATGTACTTCTAATTTATTCAGTTATTCAGCAAGCACTGAACTTGTCATTAGAAAAGCAAAGGTAAGTACAACATACATGGCCCACAATACACGTCCTATTGAGGTTAGTAGAGGAAAATTATGTTACTTACAATCACAAAAATCCATACAAAATGGACACAGTGGTAAATACTACAAACAGGTCATACATGGTACTGTAAGAGTATCTAGTAAGGATTTTACCTGTTGTCAAAAAACGGGTGTGAGAACATCATGCTTGAATTGTGACCTGAATGATGAGTTGGAGATAATTAGTCAAATGGCACATGGGGTGTGGAAGGGGGCATGTTGATTAATGATACATATAAATAAATATTCTCTTAAATAGTTATCCTTGAAATCATATCTATATACTATTAATGTGTTCAGTAAACTTTTTCAATTACAGAAAAAAGATTCTCCATTATGGTTACAAATTTTAAGTTGGTGAATCCAAGTGAATGAAATATCAGCATAACTGTATGGGCAAAATAGATAAGAATTAAATACATGAATTTACCTCAGACTTATTTTATCTACCTCTGTAATATTTAACTTTAGTACCCAGGCTTGTTTACTACTTCTGTTTTACAGGCTTTATTTAAATCTGAACAATCCTACAGGGAAATGAGAATTAGAAAAATATCTGGAGAACAATATACTTGAAATAGAAACGAGAGAATGCACCTAAGTTAATTCCCTGAATCCTACTTGAACAATGTATGAATTTCTCTTTGCATGTAACTCATATTTGTGAATGAGACTTATTCCCAAAAACTTCTTATCCCTGCATGTGACTGGAAAATAAAAGATCACATTTGTATATTCAACAATCATCCACCTGTATCACAAGTCATTTGTTCGTCTTTTATAGTATGGGAATTATTTTTTATGTTAAATAGAAACTGAAGGTACTGGGTTGAACAGTGTCCCCCCAAAATGAATGTACTTCCTGAGCCTCAGAATGTGACTTTATTCGGAAATACTATGATTGTGGTTATAAGTAAGCTAATATGAGGTCATACTGGAGCAGAGCAGGCCCTTAATCCAACATGACTGGTGTTCCTTATAAGAAAAGACAGGCCGGGCATGGTGGCTCATGCCTATAATCCCAACACTTTGGGAGGCCAAGCCGGGCGAATTGCTTGAGGTCCAGGCATTCAAGAACAGCCTGGCCAACATGGTGAAAATTCATCTCTACTAAAAATACAGAAATTAGTCAGGTGTGGTGGTGCATGCCTGTAATCTCAGCTACCCAGGAGGCTGAGGCATAAGAATCACTCGAACCTGGGAGGTGGAGGTTGCAGTGAGCCGAGATAGCCCCACTGCACTCCAGTCTGAGCAACTTGAGTTTAACACAGAACAAGACTCTGCCAAATAAAAAAAAGAGAGAGAGAAGACAGATACACAGTGGAGAATGCCACATGGAGCTGGAGGCGGAGATTGGAGTGATACATCGTGGCAACCATCAGAAGACAGGAAAAAAAGCATGGAATAGATTCTCCCTCAGAATTCCAGTAGTTGCCACCCTGCTAACATGATATTGCACTTCTAGCCTCCAGAACAGTGAGAGAATATATTTCTGCGGTTTAAGGTACCTAGTTTGTGGTAATTTGTTACAGCAATCCTAGGAAATTAATACTCTGATAGAAAAAAATCTTGGATAATACGCATGAGAAAAATCCTTCAATAAACACAAAATTTGTTTCAAAACATTTTCATGTAAAAATAGATTAACTTTTCAGTAATTAGTCGTGTTTTATAGTCATTCTTGCCTGCTTCTTAGTCTTTGTTGTAGGATGCATAATAAAGTACATGAACGAGTTTTAAATGGTTAACTTTGGAGAACGGTTTTGAAAAGTTCATACAGTATATAGAAATAAAAGCTGATGTTACAATGAAAGTGCATCACATTTCCAATAAAATATTTTTGAATCTCAAAAAAAAAATAAACAGAAAACAAATGCATTTGTCAATTATTTCCTCTCAAATAGATTGTTACATAATAAAATGTCGCTCCCCAGTAGTGCTGAGGCTCCATTTAGTTGCTATTTTTCACGGTTTTTTTTTTTTTTTTTTTTTTTTTCCTGAGATGGAGTTTCACTCCGTCACCCAGGCTGGAGTACAGTGCAGTGGCGCAGTCTCCACTCACTGCAGCCTCTGCCTCCTGGGTTCAAGCAACTCTCCCGCCTCGGCCTCCTGAGTAGCTGGGATTACAGGCGCCTGCCAGTACGCCCAGCTAATTTTTGTATTTTTAGTAGAGACAGGGTTTTACCATGTTGGTCAGGCTGGTGTTTAACTCCTGACCTCCAGTGATCCACCCACCTAGGCCTCCCAAAGTACTGGAATCACAGGCGTGAGCCACTGCACCCAGCCTCTTCATGGTATTCTAATTTGGGGATTTGGTTTGTGATCCAAAATGTGTGTAAATTAGCATGGTATTCACACAGTTTTACCCGCCAGCTGGGGAACATTTGCAATATTAAACTTCTTTTTTTTTTTTTTTTTTGAGACGGAGTCCCGCTCTGTCGCCCAGGCTGGAGTGCAGTGGCCGGATCTCAGCTCACTGCAAGCTCCGTCTCCCGGGTTTACGCCATTCTCTCGCCTCAGCCTCCCGAGTAGCTGGGACTACAGGCGCCCGCCACCTCGCCCGGCTAATTTTTTGTATTTTTTTTAGTAGAGACGGGGTTTCACTGTGTTAGCCAGGATGGTCTCGATCTCCTGACCTCGTGATCCACCCGTCTCGGCCTCCCAAAGTGCTGGGATTACAGGCTTGAGCCACCGCGCCCGGCCTAAACTTCTAATATTACTCTTAAGCTTGTATATATATGTGCATCTATCTATGTCTAAATCACATACGTATTAAGTGTGATACTCTTTATTTGGGCAAACAGGTAAACACTGACTACAAAAATTGGGAATAGTTTCATTTAAAAATATTTAATTAGTTAATTAATTTTTAAGTGTTAGCTTTATTTAAATAATTGAGATTTACAGTTTTCATTTTTACTAGTTATAAGTTGTAGTCTACATTTTAATTTTAACAGATGATATTGCATATTTTAGAAAAAACTTTATAAAATAATTTTAATATTTTACATTTTCCAGTTAGTTTATACTTCTGATGGTAATATATTCAAATTGCATACACACTGAAAGTAGTTACATTTTATTTTATTTATACTATGATGAAGGTATATTCAAATAGTGTATACTTTAAAATTAATTACAGTAGAACATAAATCAGAAAAAAGTCATGAGGATAGTTATACAATTAATGGTTGTGACTAAATGAAGACACAGTAAAGTTGATGAAATTAATATCTAATGATATATTGTGTATATTTTTGTTTTACTACCCCAAATTTTGCCAACTCATCAGTGGAACATTCATATCTGCACAATAATAATTAAATTCATTTTCCTGATATTTTGCTTATTTTCAATCATTAAAACCATTAGTGAAAATATTTTTAAGTTATTATTATTACAAAACTATTGCAACACAAAAGGATAAAACGTGTATAATAATTTGTTAGCTTGATTTATAATTGTTAAATACTTAAATTACTAAGAAGCACTACTTCATTAAGAAACAATCTATCTTATGCAAAATGGAAGAATAACTTGATACATTTTAATTAGTATTTTATTTATCTTAAGTGGCCTCCATTTATTCTCATTTCCCAGGCCATGCAAACATTAGCAGTAGGCAGGGCCTGAACCTGCTCTCAGAAGACAGGGTGCAAGTGATTGGTACATAGACAGCTACTTTTCAGGTGTTGCTATTTAGTTTACTACGGCTGCCATAACAAAGTAGCACAGACTGGTGACTTACACTACAGAAACTTACCATTTCACAATTCTGGAGGCTGGAAGTCTGAGATCAAGACGTCAGCAGATTGGTTCCCTCGGAGGGCTATGAGGGAAGGATCTGTTCCAGGCTCTCTTTTAGGCTTGTAGATGGTCGTCTTTTCTCTGACTTCATATGTCGTTCCCTTAGCATGTGTCTGTGTCTAAATTTCCTCTTCTTACTGGATTAAGGTCAATCATATCCTTTAGGCCTCACCTTAATTACTTAACTTTAACTTAATTATCTTTTAAAGACCCTGTGTCTAAATACATTCTGAGGTCATGGGAATTTTAAAAAATCATATGCATTTTAAAAATTCAGCCCATAATATCCATACACAGACATGAACATGTTTACACTTTGGTTTCTTTCTATAGGATTTAACTTTATTGTCCATAAATGCTTGGATATTTTTTGCAAGACAATTAACATATGTTACCTGGATTTTAGCCACAAAGGACAAAGGCTTTATAGGTATGATCATTTTTCTGGATTTAATTCTGACTCATTACCTTGAAATCATTAACAAAATTGTATATGATAATAGCTCAGCTAATAGATATAACGTGGCATTCTCCCAAAAATCTAGTTTTGCTGTGTTTGACAGAGGAAGTAGTCCTCTTCAACTTTATTAAGGTTTAGCAATGCTTCATTTTTTTTGTCTTATGTAATTATTCTTCAAGGTAATAAACATGAGTCATTCTTTTATGATTGTTAATCTATTTTTATGTATCTGCATAATATGTACTTGATGGACTTTAATAAAATCTGAAGCGGGGTCCCCTTGAGGCCATTTCCAGGCTGGTTTTGCTGCAAACTGCAGTGAGTGGAAATTCAGTTAGCTCAGCATACAGTGTGTTTCCCTTTAAAATAGATGGGCTAATGGGAAGCATGTCTGTGCCGGCCTGGTATTATGGTTTGGCCTCAAATACTGGTTGTTAAAACAAACTACACACCATTCAAGACCTAACTGCCAATAATTCCATGGTGTAACGTAACTTAGCTGAATATGCTTTTAGTTTGGAAAAGGTAAATAGGAAACAAGGTAGCAAGAATAAGCATGTCTGCAAGTATTCCATCTAACTCTACTTCTGGAAAGAATCCAGGAGATTACAGAAGGACTAAACTAAATCAGATAATTCTGTCAGTTTTCTGTTATGAAGAAACGTTCTATCTGAAATAATCAGTAAATACTTGAACTATTTATGGGTTCTAGCTAGGATGTAAATATGAGACATCAAACTGACTGTCTGGTAGCATGGAAATTTTGTCTACACACAATGGAATTCCAAATATTTCTTTTTTCCATAAGGGCATTTCTTAGGGTCTTTCTCTTCCATACCTCTGCCAAATGTATAATTGCTCTTAAAATCATTGTTTCTTCCACATCACCACATTTTATTATTGCATGGTCTATCCTTCCTATTTATTGCAAATCTCTATAGACCAGAAATGCTTTTTCTATTTTCTTTTAATTCACAATCATATTGTGTTACACAGTTTAAAAATAGAATAAGAATAGAGTAAAGTGAATTTTAAATTTTACAATCAGAGAATGAAAAGGGTCTTCAAAAGTCACTGCCGAATTTCACATTTTCAGGGAACTAGATGTCTACATTAGTGATGAACCCCACACAAACCCACAAACATATCAGAGAAGAGCTATGAACCTTAACATAATTTTTTAATGCATAAGCAAGTTCCTAGTGCCTAGTGCTTTGTATCAATGACGACATTCACTGCTAGCCACACGGTGACAATATGTATTTCTCTTACAGCTGGAAAGTGGAGAGCTGGTTGCTGGATGTCAGTTCTCTGTCATTTGGTGCCCACATCACACAGAAACCCCAGCGGTGACATAGTCCTTTGCATCACTGACAGATGTCAGGAATATAATATTGATAAGCATTTGTGTTTGGAAATTAATATATTTAAGTGTTCTTCTCACGTGACTTACCGTCTTCACAATTACTGAATATTACTACAGGCTCATGCTGATTGAGACATATATTCAGATTCAGGTTAAAATTGTGTTTGTGTGTGTCAATTTTCTGTTGACACTTGGGATTTCAGGAAATACTTTCATGCCTCCTTAACGCAAACACTGCTTTTCATCTTATCTCTAAAGTCCCAGAAGTGGTCTGGCACATAATAGGTGGTCTTATTTATTTAGTTAGTTAATTATTTAAATTTGGCCATTCTTTGAAAAGCAATGATATTCTTGATGACACCTCATCACAGCTAGTTTATTTTCTTACTGTGAGGGCTTTATATTCCAATTTCCCAGTTTTATAAGTGATTCTTCTTTATTTATTTACATCCAACTGAAATCCCGCTTGCTTTAATATAAGCCATGTTTTTTTCATATTCCTGAACAAAGAAAATATTAATTAAGCATCTTTATTTATGCATAATACTTTTTGCCCATCAATTCTTACTTCTAGAGTTCGACCTTCCCTCTATAACTCTGCTATCTGCTTTTGCCAAAATAGAGCTTCATTTGCAATTGTGTGTGCAAGCCTGTGTTTGTGTGTATGTATGTGTATACTGTGTGTGGTAAGGGTGGCTGTGCTAAATGGAGATGGCAAATTGGTTATTATCTTAACTCTTCTCAAGCAACTTGTGAGTTATGCATGACCATTCTATGGCTAATGCAGGCACAGGACATTCTTGGGAACAGAGAAGCAGATGCTGGCAAATTGCAATGCCCTGTAGTAAACTACATTTGAAAAGCAGTAGCTAAAGTATATATTTTTAAATACAGGTATAAAACAAAAATAGGAGCATAAGACAAAAATGAACTTACATAACTGTAAACCAAATAGATATGTGTAACCTATTTTTTGTGGTTAATATAACTGGATGCTGGAAAAGTATACCAGGAATCATGGCGGGGATGGGGGAAATTGGAAATTTCTAACAACTGAGAGGACCTACATTTGTTTGATGCCAAGATATGCTTTCCCACTATACTTCCTCTTAATTATCATATTCTTAAATCTTTTAAAATATACCACCTTCCATTAGAAATGTTGTTTATTATCTACAAAGGACAAAATACTTTAAAATTCTCTGCTACTTACTAATTTTGAGAGCCCAGTTAGAATCTCCAAACCTCAATTATCTCATGTCTTAAAGGAATGTATCATACCTCCTAGGACTGCTTTAAAGATTAATTGAGATAATGTCTATAAACACCTGGCGAACAATACAAGTTCAGTAAATATAGGTTGACATTTTCTTGACACAGTACTTTTGGCATTGTAAACCCTGTCCCTCCTCCAAATATTGGTGGAGTATATGCTTGCATAACAATAAACTGGAGTAGACTTTTTAAAAGAAAAAATACTTCAAAAATAAGCTTTTACATAGAAGCCATTTTGAAAGAGCTCCCAATCGTCAAATATACAACAATTTGAGCAATAAAATAAAAATGTGGTATTAGATTATAACCCAAAATATAAAATGAATATGAATGGGTCTATCCTGATATAAATTGGTAAAATAAATAAAAAAGGAAGAGACAAATGTCTCTTATGAAAGGATTCCGATTAATATATGTAGATACTCCCTATTCCGGTTTAATCGTCTCTCCTATCTTGAGTCTGGGCTGCATTTAGGACTTAGTGACCCTCTTACAAAGCATACAGTGGGGAAAGGAGAAAAACTTTACGGTGAAAAGACCTGAAAAACGCTACATGAAACAAGCAATCAAGGTTAACGTCGCCAGTGGGGTAGGTCATGGTACTTCATAAAACTACATAACCCCAATCTGACCATGAGAGAAACATGAGACAAACCCAAATTGGGGGGCATTCTTCTAAATATCTGACCAGTACTCTTCAAAACTACCAAGATGATGAAAACAAAGAAAGTCTTAGACACTGTCACAGACCCAAGGTGACTGAGAAGATGTGAGGATTAAATGCAATGTGAAATCCTGGGTTGGATCCCAGAACACAAAAAAGACATTAATGGAAAAACTGGTGAAATCCAAATAAAGTCAGTAGCATATTTAGTAGTAATGTACCCATTTAGTAGTAATGCACCCAAAAACTTAAATAAATGAGGGATTATGAACAATTCTATAAGATGTTAACATTAGGAGAAACTGAGTAAAATGTATTAAAACTATGTACTATTTTTGCAACATTTTCTAAATCTAAAATTATCCCAAAGCAGAAACTGTATCTTTAAAAAATCTTTATATGTAGCATCATGCTTTCTTTATTAGCTAATTTCAAACACAAACAAAATCCACCCAAGAAACTGAAATTCTGCCTCTTCTGTTGATCTGTAATATTATAATACAGCAGTTAGTGAAGCTGTGAGGCTTAATCAACTCAAAACGCAACATCATAAAGCTCTTTGAAATCCCAAGATGAAAGAAAATTATGTAACTATGTAAATAAAGTCTTAGTTTGACCATTCAAAATGTTTCTCGGTACATACCTAAATAAAGAAATGAATCTGTGAGCTGTTTTCTCTAAACAAATATATTCTGTCTATAATGATGAGTGCACAGTGCCAAAATAACTTATGGGGAGTTGCAAAATCCAATCAACTTAATTATTAAACATCATGTGTCATGCAGTCCCACCCCCCAAAAAAGTATTCTTGCTTACCACACCTGTGTTTTTGCTTTTTGCTTTTTAAGGTATTAAAATTTAGACTGCATTCAGAAGCAGAATGGTACTTAACTTTCTATTTGAAAACTGTCAGGCAGCACTTTTAACATATTGTGGGATGAGAGCCATTGTGTGGTTGCTATTCTATCAAAAATACCACTCTGCAGAAATGATGCAATTCAGTTAGAGTAGCTGAATTGCCTTCATGTGAGTTCCATATTTTTCGACACATTTCCCATTGTCTAATACTCAAGGTCATAATTGGATAATATTAATATTAAACAGGGACTTTGCTCTATTCTCTGTGGATCTAGAGACTCTCTCAGATATCTAACCCCCTTAGCCCCAGCCTTTGACCTTCCACACCGTAAAGTTTAAATTTTTAGTTTCAATTGACAAACTTGTAATAGACTGTCATATTTTTGGTTAAACATGGCTGTAGCTATTAATACATCCACACTACATTATATTTAATTTGGTCAGTGCAAATTAATGGTCAATCTGGTGAACAAAAGTTTTAGTTCAACTGTTGACCAAGCTGTGAAGCTTTTATTGTTTGCTTCATTAGAAGGCTGATCCCACTAATCCAAAATGAACTTAATTAGAATGTCTCTTTTGCTTGTTCTCAAAACATGTATTTAAAATTCAGGGCATATAACACAGAAAGCATGGACTTTAAAGCTATGCAGATCTTCCTGACAACTTTATTAACTAGCTGTGTGACCTTGGCAAGCCACTTGACCGCTCCAATCCTCAATTTCTTTTTCTGTAAAATGATTATAAAAAATATTAACCTTACATAGCTATTGTGAGGGCGAAATAGATTAAAATGTGCAAAAGTACTTAGCATGATGCCTGACTCAGTAAGTTTCCTTTCAACACCAAAATGATGTTAGAGACTGTAGTTACATTCCAAGTAGTTCACAAAAACCAAGACAGCCACACTATGTAACTGAAATATGGCTATCTCAATGGAAAAAATTAAAGAAATCATATTTTTGCCACATGTCTAACTAATGCAACATAGGAAATAAAAAATTAAATAAATGAGGAATTAAAGTTGTATTCCTACATGCAACTTAAATATCTTGATTATTGGTGCTTGAAAGAAGGGTATATTTCATAATGAAAGTTAAAAGTACCTGAAGGTTTTCTAGTGGTTTGTTTGTTTATCTAACAAATATTATCATTTTCCAGGCACTATACTGAGCACTGGAAAAAGGAAAAAAAAATTATGCAGTGAGCAAATAAAGATGGGAACACTTAACTTTTGTTGCTTACAGTCTAGTGAGGGAGATATTTAAGAACAGATTTATACTTTCAGGCTGAGACAAGGCCCCTGATGATGCAATGAGTAGAATGATGGAGATAATGATTTCCTTGGATGATGGAAAAGGAGGAAGGGCATGGTAAGGAATCCAGAACCAACTGACAAAGGCAGGGTGTTTATATGTGAGAGTGACCTATGGGATAAAACGTTAACTGACTTGTAATTGGTGAAAACAAGAGTGAGGATTTGTTGGTGCTTCCCCAGGGGAAATGAGTCAGGAAGGGAAAGAATGAAATGGTTAGGAGATAGTGTTTCTCAGATATTGTGGCTAAGCCTGGGAGGGAGCTAAGTGCAACCAGTTGTTAAAATGTAGAGCTGTATGTTTGCAAGGCTGACATTGGCCACTAAGAAATGAATACAAAGGTAGTTGATCCCAGAACAGTAGAGATGACCTGTTTTGGAAGAATACAAATATACATAAAGCATGCCTGGACAATAAAAGTATTAGCAATAGGGCTGTACCAGAACCAGGAGCTTTAGAAAGGATAAAGTCAACAACCAAAAAAAAAAAAAAAAAGGATGTTTTCTTTACATGAAAAATGCTTCAAACCTGTGTGAGTAATTCTGGAATTTTCAATGAGCCCAGTTGTTATAAGGAATGACTCACTCTTGCCTAATAAGTGAAAGAATGAAGGTTTAGAAACAAAATCAACTGTTCCCCAGCCGGAATGGTTTATTTCACAACTGAAAGTTTAACATTAAACAAATATAACTTAAGTCACAATGCAACGATGATTGATGTTTTTCATCAACATCCAATTATCATTCCATCAAACACTGTTGTCTGGGCCAAGTAAAACGTAGAGTATGCATCTAGAAAGGGTTATTCTCTACACCTTTTCAAAATCACTTGCAGGATATAACTACACTTACTGAATTTCTGACTTGTTAGAGCATGTCACAGGGAACTTCTCCAAGTGAATTTGGATGTTGTGTTATCACGTGTGCTTTCTAAAGAACATTAGTTGCTTTTGCTATTTGAACTTAAAAAGAAAGCCCCTTTCATTTCTTTAACTTACTCCTTTAGAATAATCTGCATCTGTGTGTTCTTTGTCTTTTGTTAGCTGTGAAGGTAGCCACTTAGGTACCAGGCATGATGGCAGGCTGTGGTGTGAGGTCTTGTAAGAGGTGAGGGAAACTGATGGGATTTCAGAAGGACGAAAACAAAATAAAAACATCCCTTTGACTGAGCTTCAAAGGAAGCCATCACATTCAGAAACAGCTGTTCAAGACAACACAATCACTTCCCATTTTGTTCTGTGCTAAACCAGCGGTTCAAAAGAGGAGTGATGGATGGCTTGGAGACTGTTGTAGTTTAAAAAAAAAAAAAATGCCTCACATTCCCAAGGATGCCTTTTGTCCCAGATCACTCTGCAAGCAGCTCCCTCAAAGAGGCAGGAAGCTTTCTCACCAATTCTCAACCTTCTCTCCTCTGGGGAGGCAGCAACAGCTGCTTCACCATCAGGAGTGACTTGCTGAGGAAGACAAAGAACGTACCTTTCCTGTCTGAAACTTCAGGGAGGGCTGAGCACTGAAATGTAATTAATTGCTCAAATTGGAACTTGGCCAGAACCCCAAGGCTAACAACGTACACTTACAGGAGGGGGGAAAAAAAAAAGCTTTAATGAACTTAGGAATAAGCGATCTAAAATTATATCAAAACAGATAACACAGCTTTTCCCACCATGGCTTATTTCAGCAGGGAATGACTTGGAACGGAGGTGGGAGGAAACAGTCTGGGTCTCCTGGTATTCTGGCTATCCACAATCTGAATGAAATCATTGACCTTGCCTCACTTCTAAAAACTTGCTTCAACCTAGAGTGATAATTAGGAAGCAGATCTGTTTTAATGTATTATTAATTTAATCTTAACCTCAGTTAAAATTTATAACTTCCTTTTAAGGACATGGCTTCCTTTGAACTGGCCTATTCCAAAGCTTATGAAGAATCTGTAAGATTGCACAAGCAGCATGCAGAGGCCTGAACCTAGCCCATGACAGGTTCTTCTCCCATCTCATCAGAGGCCCTCTGAGCACCGTCCCTGAGAACACAGGGAGGGGAGCACTCAGCCATGCAAATTTAAACGCAATTCCATTCAGCCAGCACTGGTGGGCCAGTTGGGTGCTAAGAGATGTTCAGTATCAAAAAGAGTATCGCAGACAAGAGAGGTTAATGAACCACTTTGGGCTTGGGGAACAAAGAGATAGGTAGCCTGTGATTTGAACCCAGAACATTAGAGGGAACTAGTACTGAGAGCACTGACTGTAGAAATTGGCTCAGAAAGCACAACCAGATGCACCAGATGGAGCACACAAAGTTCAGAGATGGTCTGTGTGCATGTGCAGGATGCAATATTTGCCAAATGGGATAGTGGTTTCCCAGTGACTGGGTATGGCTGATGACAGAGGACCCAGAGCAGGAGATGTTTGGCAAACAAGAGCCCTGCAGGTTATCATTCACTCTTTCAGCAAATACATATATTGGGCATCTACTCTGTTATAGACATTGTGCTTAACGCTGGGGATATAAATGATCAGCATGGTGGACACTGCTATCTAGTTCACAGGGAATAGTAAGCCAGCAAAGGATTTGACTTTGTGGGACAGATTCTAGTCTCCTCAGCAAGTAAACCAGAGGCCAGCCTTCAGATTGGAGTTCCCCATTCTAGATGGTGACAGGTTACAAATAAGGAACTAGAAAACAGGAAAATCAATCTGCTAGATAACTAGTAGACTTTCAAAGTAGGTTTCTCAGAGCTATCAAATGTCCCTGCATTGGCAAAGAACAGAAAGAAGAAAGAGGAGGTCTTCATTTGGACCAATATATGTATACACTTTCATCTGGCTTCCTTGTAAATAAACGTACTTTGTCCTGGTTGAAGAATAAATTCCCTAATGGAGTGATTAAAATATCAAAGTAATACCATTCTCCAAGTTTGTCATTTAATAAATGGCAAATAAATAAAGTTTATTTATTTATTTAACAAAATAAATAAAGCTTATTTATTCTGCAAAATAAATATTTATATATTTATTTTAAAATTAATAAGTGGTAAATAAATTTATTTTAAAATCAATAAGTGGCAAATAAATTTTATTTGCCATTTAGTAATTTTAAAAATACATACATTTTATTTATTCTATAAACATTTATCAAGCATTTATGATGTACTAGGAACTGTGCCAGGTCCTCTAGATGCCAAGATTAAAATAAGAAAAGTCTTGCCTTCAAAGAACTTGTAGTCAATTGGAGAAGACAGACAAGTAACTAACTATTATAGCTATGCCTTAGCTGCCTTTTCTACCTCCATCCCTATCCTACTGGGATTCGAGTAGATCCAAGGTAGATTTAGGTGCTAGAGGTCAGAGTTCAGGCTAGACTAGGAAATCACAGTGAAGGTGGATTGAAGCAGAAAGATCCCCTTCAGAGTGAAATTGAATTAAATGCATCAAGCGATTCAAAGGCTAAACTGAACATTAAGATGAAGCAGCAAGCCCAAAGTCTGCAGTACTGGTTAGATCTAGAAGAAAGTGAGATGAAAACTGCAGAAGGAAATTGTGTGTGATAGTGACGAAGAGAAGAAGGGTGATCAAAAACTGAAAATACAGTTTATGGCTTTATAGGAGTGGGAGACCAGGCAAGTTTAGAAAAGTCAACACAGGGAAAAATAAAGACAAATGTATAAAGTTCTGGGAACAGAAACAAAGAGACAGACCTCATTTGTGATGCAGCAGAGATGGGGAGGGTGGGCTTGCGGAGGTCTTTACAGAGGAAACAATGATGATTTGGTTCTCTAAGCCTGAGCAGGAGTTAGCCAGATAGAGGAAGAGAAGGGTATTCCAGGCAGGGACAACCTCCTACAAAATCACGGCAGCTTCGGAAACCTTGTCACAGTTGGCTTGATGGCTGGGCTTCTTAGGAACAGCTGGAGATGAAGCTTACCTGAAGGCAGGAGTCAGATTGTTAATTTCATTTTAACTATTTAATGAACTAGTTTAGGGGGAAAATTGTCCTATTTATATAATTTGGGTAGTTAACCTATAAATCACAAACTTTTAGATTCAAGGATATTGTAGAAAGTACCCAATAAAAATGTTTTTATTCACTCCCTTAAAAATAAGTTTCTATTTAGTCCACCATAAGCCAACTAGAATCGTTTGTGACTTGCTAACAGTTGAATTTCGCTTCCTTTCTTAGGAAAACATTAAATCTGCTTAGTTGAGTTTTTTTAAAAAAAGAACATAGCCATTTTCATGCCTCCTGATGAAATTACAGCCCTTTATATGATCCCAGTACTTAATCACTGTTAAATATAAATTTAACTGCTAAGGGTTTAAGTTGCATGGCTTTTATTTTTGGGTCTTCAATCTCTCATACATTTATTTCCTCAGATTTCCTGACTTTGAAATCATGTGAGATGGATTAAGTCATTAGCCACAAATCAAAGATTTGCCCCAAGATTCTTCAGTCCTTTGTAGGCTAACATGTTGCTGCTGGCTGTTTATGGGGCTAATCTTTAAGCGCAACAATCCAACATCAGGTTGCACTTGGTTACTGTTCCATTGTTTAATCAGTTGTTTGGGTGCTTGTGGTGGTGGTGTGTAAAATACTGTTCTTAATTATAAAACTCCTATCCTTGGATCAACTTGTCCCAGATAACATTTGTTTCATCTTTATGCACGTTCTTTTAAACATTACCAAGTGTGCCATCACATAAAATCACTGATTAAACTTTTGGAACAAGTAGCTGGAATCATTTGGTGCTAACAGCAGCCAAGGCAGAGATTTGTGTTATGCAAAGCAGGAAACTGTGAGCACTTTCATCAGGTCTATTTATTGTTCAGCTTAGTTTAAACTCTTTATTCTGGATGAATTAATAATAATCCTTTAGAATCACAGAGTACCTTTATTATAAGAATACAAAGCATTCTCTCATACCCTCTCTCTACTCATTTTGCAACATCCCCATAAAGCAGGAAGGGTCAGGTATTCAGACAGGAAACCAAAGCAGACGCTAAATGACTTTCCCCAGGACATACGGTTAGCCACAGACAGAACCATAACAAGAATGCGAGTCCCTTGACATCAAGGTCAATGTTGATGCCATCAGACTGGTGGTTCTCAAAGGATGATCTGTGAAGCCTCTCTGCTTATCCATAGTCTGGGGCTTGTGACGTTAAAGTCAGCCTAAAACATTTCCACTCACTGGTGCCATTAATTCCACACAATAAACGTCTGGGATGTGACAATAGCTGTAATGCTGTTTGCTGATGTGAGGTCTCCCATCTTTAAAAAACATATAAAAACAGTCCTTTCCTTGAACTTTCTTTGTGGGCTACTATTCATTTCATTCACTTCTTTCTTTCTTTTCTCCCTATCAAGAGCAGGACTCAGGCATGCAGGCTGCAATGCTAGCACATCTTCAAACTAGTAACTTAAATATTTGTTCAACACTTATTTAGTATAGATTGGTAGACACTGATTTCCTATTAGTAAATGTATTCTAGAAAAACGGATACACAATAATTCACTTCAACTGACCAACATAGGTTTAGTTCTTGCTCTTCAGTTTTATTTTTGCAATAATTTTCCAAATCAGATGACTTCTTAGGAAACATATTAAAGGATTCGAAATTTAGGCAATAAAATAAACCACTTGTCCCAGTAAACAGCACCACACCCATGCATTATTCGGTTTCAGAATTTAGCTGACTATGACCACTGAGTTAAGATTACTGAACTTTCACATGTGTGCTGAAAAATACTACAACAAAAACCCAAAAACAAAACAAAACAAGAAAACGGAACGAGAGATTAGCATGTAAGACAGGAAAGTTCTAAATATTCAATGGAGGGCACAATCCACTTTGCTGAGAGAAAGACCAGCTTTCATTTTGCTAGTTATGTGAAGTTCCCTGTGTAGAGCTTTAAAATTCCTGGCATTATATTCTGATTTTTTTTCCCCAATATCTATAAATCTGTAGTCCTAACCTTTCTCATAGCTCCAGATCCACATTCCAATGGCCTGATTGAGAAATCCACATACAATACACTGCTCTACATCAAACCCAGTAAGTCCAAACTAACTTAACATTTCTCCTTCAGTCTCAACATTTATCCTTTGAAGAAGCCACAAAAGTTCTATAAAGAGACACATAAGGTTTTTTTGTTGTTTTCTTTGTTTTTTTTCATTTACACTTCCTTCTGCATTTCTAGGGCCACTAACTTCACGGTTTACTCACTCATTTATTAAATAGTCCATTCAAGGTTCCTGAACATTATTCTAGGCACTAGAAAACCAGAGAACCTCAAGAAATAACCTAGTGAGAAATGATAGTTATAATCCAAAAATCATAATTATTTCAACTGCTCCACCCTAGCTCTGTTACCTCTTCCCTGAACAACTGCACTTCTCTTGGACTTCAATCCATCTGTTTCTTTCCTGAGTCTTTCCTTTTACTCTACAACCAGATTGATTTTCTTAAAATTCTCTCATAAACATTCAGTGACTTAGCAGAGCCAGTGAAATAACAGCCTTCATTACTCCTCTCTGAAATTCTGGCAGGGTGTTGTAGAAAATCAAGAACTTACCTGTGCTTGCTGATGGGAGCCAAGACTAAGCCTCACCACCAATGTGAGCATGACATTATGGAGCTCTCATTTGTAAAATGAGAAGACCAGATTTTTAAAATTTACATTTCTAAAGTCCTTTCCAATTTTAAAACTTTATGCTTTTGTCAACATGTATATCCTCCAACCAACAAGCTTCTTGCTTTTCCCTTGCTGGTCCTGTTCCTCTACTCCAGCGTCATGCCTCTAAAATATCATTCTTCACTCTTCCTTTCTCTCCCATTAAAAATCATACACATCCTTTATGGCTTTGCTCAAATGTCACCTTTTAAGCTCCCAACTACAAGTGAGCTCTCCCCTCTCAAACTCTCATCTGACTTTGTACATGTCTCTTTCTTAAATCAAGTATCTGTACTTAAAGTGGCTTTAAAATTTACACATTATAAATCAGATATAATTTAAAATGTAATTACATTAGGAAATGAAATCTAATTTTAAGCCCCTATTTCTCTGAACAGTAATGGAAAAAAAGAGCCATTGTAA
This sequence comes from Colobus angolensis palliatus, assembly GCF_000951035.1. NCBI lineage: Eukaryota > Metazoa > Chordata > Mammalia > Primates > Cercopithecidae > Colobus > Colobus angolensis. Next base: position 4,500,577 of record NW_012120376.1, read on the forward strand.
GTAACATAGTCTACTTCTGTTTCAAGCTTAACCTTCTGCAGATTAACTTGGTCTATTAAAGTGTACATGATTTCTTGGTTCTCTCCCATCCCTTCACCTTTTCCTTTCTTCCCAAGTAGTTTCTAAGCAATGAGATTTCTAGAAATCATTATGGTGGCAGGAGTGAGAGGTCCCTGACACATTTTCAGTCCTCAGCTCCTCACTGGTCTCTCTGAGTTGTGTTGCTGCACTCGATCTTTGGGTGAAGGTTTCTTTTCCCTCTGCATGTACTGGTGCTCCCTGAGATTTAATACACTTGCCTACACCTGCTGCTGATGCCCACAGGGTCCACAATGACTCCTGACCCAAACATTCCCATTTGGCCTTTTACTTGTAGGTCTCCTTGGTTCTCCTTTCTGGGAAGGGGAATTTCTACACCTACTTATGCCATATATACACTACACGGAACCAGAGTTGGGTAGGACTTCATCTTGGATACTCTTTAAACAGAACACATACACACACACCCTCATTTCTACTTGACTAGAGTCACTCTATGCCGTTGTAGGATAAGAGTAGAAAACATTTATAGACCTTAAAATTGTACTAATTATTATTTCAGAGCATGGTTTCACTCAACCTGCTTTATCCTTACTTACTTGGGAATATGCTTTATTTTCCTTACGAGGAGAAAACTGTTTAAATCCTGGTTTATTCTTCTGTTTGTCCTACTCTACAATCTAGCCTTAGAGCTTTGCAAATTTTCTGCCATGTTTTTCTATATCAACTAATTAGATGTTGATTTTTCTTCTTTTTTAATAGCATAGGAAAGAAAAACAGGTATACAGAACAGACAGGTCTTTAGGAAATTGAGTAACATTATTTTTGTGTTTTATATTTTGAAATTATAAATACTTATCACAGAGGACAAATTTGAAAATTAGGAAAAATTTCACTGGGATTGAATGAATCACAGTGTTTATATGATACAGATGATTTAAAGCCCCATATCATCTTAAATCATATTTACAAAAAGTGTCATATCCAGGCCTTAGGAAGTTTATCAATTATGATTTGTATGCAAGTTACAGAAAAATGTACTACATCGCTTTAAACAAAAAGGTCCTTATTATTTCCTGCAACAAGTAGTGTGGTAATGGCAGTCCATAGAGGCTATGCCAGCTCAGTGACAGAATTCAGGGCCTAGGCTCCCTCTATTTTCTGGCATCAGCACACACATCCTCATAATTGCATGAGTGGAGCTACACTTTTGTATTAATCCATTCTTATGCTGCTAGTAAAGACATACCTAAGGCTGGGTAATTCATAAAGGAAAAGAGGTTTAATGAACTCACACGCCAACCTGGCTGGGGAGGCCTCACAATCATGGTGGAAGATGAGGGAGGAGCAAAGGCACATCTTACATGGTGGCAGGCAAGAGAGACAACGTGTGCAGGGGAACTCCCATTTATAAAACCATCAGATAACATGAGACTTATTCACTATCATGAGAACAGTTTTATCATAAAAAACCCTATGCCCATTATTCAATTACCTCCCACTGGGTTTCTCCCACAGTATGTAGGGATTATGGGAGCTACAATTCAAGATGAAATTTGGGTGGGGACACAGCCAAATCATATCAACTTTTAAGCATTATGTCCTCATCCCAGACAAGATAAAAATAAAGGATCCTTCTCCAAGTAAATGTTTGCCCTTTTATTCAGGAAGAAGTATTATTGGGACTTCTTCCTACGTGTTAGTTAAACATGCTACAATTCCTCTGCACCCCCACTCCTATAGCAGGAAGAGAGTCAGGGACAGGAAGTGCTTTAATTTTTTTACCTCTGAAGTTAAGGGATGCAAAGTGAAAAGAGGGTTGTGAAGCCATAGCTTGACAATTTTTGTACTAGTTAGAAGATTTCTGAAATAAGGTGCTCAATTTTGAGTGTCATCTTTAAAAAGAAACAGATGATGAAACAGATGTTGCTAAAGAAAGAAATATTTAGCCTGAAGAAGAGGAAACTGTAGGAAACAGCAATAAGCATTATTGCTGTCTTAAAATGTTTGAAGGGCTATGATAGGAAGGAGGAGATTTGTTTTGTGTTCAAAAATGCAGATCTAGAATCAATATGTGGGACTTACTGGGGAACTATTCCTACTTTATCTTAGAGCTCATTTGTTTTCATGAAAAATAAACTGAATCAAATTATATTAAAACAAAAATAGTTAACAATGACAACACAGAGGAATGTTATAGAGCATGATGTACAAGAGCTATTCCAGGACCTCAAAGCCATTAGGCAACATCTATCATTCCTCCCCTCCCCTCCTATGCTAACCTTTCCACCCTCCCTTCTTTCTCTCTCTTTCTCTCTCTCTCTCTCACACACACACACATACACACTTGTTCTCACATACCTGCTTCACTTTGCACATTTGCAGCATTAGTCTCTCTCCACACACAACTGCTTTCCTGCTAGACTCATCCTTTGATGAGTGGACCAGTGCTCATGGTCCACTTTGAGAATTCCAAAAAGATGAATTTCCACAGTTGAACAACCCAGTTTCTAGTACCAATTCCACATTTCTGAGAGGAAAATGTCTCACTGGACCAATAAAAGCCCTATGTCCACCCCTAGTTCTATCAGATGTGATCAGGAAAAATAAAGATACATGGTGCTATCCTTAATTACTGTGGATGAGGCAAATTCTCTAAGAAAGTCTTGTAGATGGAAGAGAAATCACGGCCATATCAAGTAAATATTTCCAGTATCTGCCCCCTTCCATTCATCTTACTCTCTACCGTCAAATTCATCTCTCTGGAAGACAGTTGAGTTTATATCATGCATCCACCTATTCACAAATTTTCAACGACTAGACTTTGTCCATAAAATACTGCCTGACATTCAAGGTCCTCACAATATGATTCCAATGCACTTTTCTCATTTTATTTTTTACTATTCTCTTCCCTTGCTGTAGCCAATAGAGCTAGCTATTGTACCCCTTCCTCTGTAGTTTGACTGACCACCTGCCAGTTTACCCAGAACAGTCCCAGTGTTTTCATCGCTTTGTTGTAATTATTAAATCTGCCCCCATTTACTCTCCAATAGGTTCTGATTTGATGGTAAATGAAAGGTCCTTCTATCTAGAGGCCCATCCCCTTATCAACACCAAATTCCCAAGGCATAACTATTATTCAACATGCAGGAAAAAATACCAACTTATTTTTACATAAAGCATTCTCTGACATAGTAAGGTCAAAATAACACCTCCTTCCTCTTTAACTCCGATTTAATTTGCTTCTCTTCTTTACAATCCATGAAACATCATATACTTTATTATAATTGAAACTTCTTACTGTCCTTGTTTTCATTTGGAAGACCCAAGTTAATAATTATATAATGATCTCGTTCTGGTTAGAAGATAAAACCAAGGGATGTGTTCAGATAACCTAGATGCTTATCATACTACAAACATACACCTGGAAAGCTCTAAGTAAACAAACATGTATGGATGAGTAAAATCACCTGAAACTCAAAATTTAAGTTAACTCAGTGGCTTTTTAGGAAACTGAAATAAATTTCTTTCAGCTCCTGTTAGTTTAAAAAATGGTTGACATATCAGTTAGCACAACAGAGGCAGCTGGGTGGGGGATGGTGGTAACTGAATTCAGTTCTTACTCTCAGCCACCTCAGACTATCTTACCTCTGTTTGCAACCACCTTCCTGGTACAGGAGCAACGCTATTGCATAGTCACAGAGTAGGGACCCTTAAGACAGACCGGCCTAGAGCCAAACTCCAGCTTTCTCACCTATAACTCTATGACCAGGGCAGTTGTTCATTCTCTATAAACCTGTTTCCTCACCAATAAAATAAAGTGTGATAGTGCAAGTCCTATAGAGTGGTTTTGAGGACTAAAGAAGATAAGGTGTATAATCAGCCTGCATAGTACATGTCCATATTGTATTTTTATCATCATCTGGTTCAAGCTCTATGAAATACATATTCTCAGGGGCACATGGAATTACTACCAGGGTTTAATAAAGCTACTAGGGGTGCGCCCAAGATGGCCGAATAGGAACAGCTCCAGCCTCCAGCTCCCAACATGAGCAACACAGAAGACGGGTGATTTCTGCATTTTCAACTGAGGTTCATCTCACAGGGGCGTGTTGAATAGTTGGCGCTGGTCTGTGGGTGCAGCCTGACCAGGGAGAGCTGAAGCAGGGCGAGGCATCACCTCACCTGAGAAGCGCAAGGGGGAAAGGAATTCCTTTTCCTAGCCAAAGGAAATTGAGACACACAACACCTGGAAAAGCAGGTAACTGCCACCTTAATACTGCACTTTACCAAGCGTCTTAGCAAACAGCACACCAGGAGATTATATCCCACAACTGGCCCAGAGGGTCCCACACCCACGGAGCTGCCCTCATTGCTAGCACAGAAGTCTGAGATCTCACTGCAAGGCGGCAGCCAGGTTGGGGTAGGGGCGCCCACCATTGCTGAGGCTTACATAGGTAAACAAAGCCCCCGGGAAGCTCGAATTGAGTGGAGCCCACCACAGCTCAAGGAAGCCTGCCTGCCTCTGTAGACTCCTCCTCTGGAGACAGGGCATAGCTAAATAAAAAGCAGCAGAAACCTCAGCAGAGGTAAATGCCCCTGTCTGACAGCTTTGAAGAGAGCAGCGGATCTCCCAGCATGGAGGTTGAGATCTGAGAATGGACAGACTGCCTGCTCAAGTGGGTCCCTGACCTCTGAGTAGCCTAACTGGGAGACATCCCCCACTAGGTGCAGACTGACACCTCACACCTCACACAGTGGGGTACACCCCTGAGACGAAGCTTCCAGAGCAAGAATCAGACAGCAACACTCGCTGTTCAGCAATATTCTATCTTCTGCAGCCTCTGCTGCTGATACCCAGGCAAACAGGGTCTGGAGTGGACCTCAAGCAAACTCCAACAGACCTACAGCTGAGGGTCCTGACTGTT
>NW_012120376.1:4511761-4544633 GCF_000951035.1 Colobus angolensis palliatus
ATGGGTGCAGCACACCAACATGGCACATGTATACATATGTAACAAACCTGCATGTTTGCACATGTGCCCTAGATCTTAAAGTATAATAAAAAAGAAAATAAAAAAATAAAACTACTAACAACAAGGACTGCCAACAGTTGGAAGGAATAATACGTCTCACTAGCATAAGTGCCACTGTTTAAAAATAAAAGATTAGAATCAACAAAATGGAAAATAACAATAGTATTTTGAATATGTTTCATTTATATTATTGTTATTGTTATTGTTAGTTTATCAAGAGAAGCCAACAGTATAACTGTTAATTGGTGACTGGACATTTGCGTTTGGATGTTAAAAGGGATCTTCATATTTGAGAAAGTTGGTCGTTCTTGCCTTTACCAGAAGGGCTTTCCAATAGTAAAATGGACCTTCTCAAAAGATAGCTTTCATTCACTTTCCCACAATGCTTATGACTGACTATTCCCCATGAAAAATGTACTTGGCTTCACTGGCTCCAGCAGGGCTGGAGCACTCAGGCTGGACTGGCACCTGTGCCGGAATGTTCTGGAATCTTATATTGAACAGGTAGGTGGAGACTGTTCACCCAGTCAAGGAAGTGACAAGAAATTGAAAGTACAGTCAGGCACAAGAGCCTCTGGGAACTGCCAAATCAAATTCCCAGACACCTATGCAAATATACTGTCAATGAAAAGTTGTTGGGCAGGGAGAGAAAGTTCAAGTGCAAACTCAAAGAGATGCAGCTTGGGGGATCTAGGAAAGATAAAGTTGAAAGTAAAGGCTATGATGAGTGGCATGGAATTGTCTCTGCCCTAATGAGTGAGCAATTGTCTCAACTGTTTAGTAGAGGTCAGAGCATATAAAATCTAAATTGGCATGTGAACAGCGTGTATATTACGGTCCAATCATGCCATTTTAAATGTAGACTTCTGATATCTTTTACTTGAGTGTCAGCACTTTATGTACAAAAGTAAATTCTGACTTAAATTCGTATTCTACATTATGTCTAGAAGAATGTCTTGCACACATTGGGTGCTCAAGAGATATCTGCTAATCATCAGCACTATTCAGCATCAGAACAGGCGGCCTTCTTTGATGGTAAACATTACATCCCTAGAGGTATTTAAGCAATGTCTCATTAACAAGTGTGTACTGCAAATTAGAAAAGGTTTAATAAAACATCTGTTGTTGAAGCCATAGAAAAATTGAACTTGAAGACATCCAAAATTGATTTCAAACTAAGAATCAAAGATTCCATATTCTGAGAGTTAACATTCATAGCTTCTATGACAATGAAAATTTTTATTTAGTGATTTAATCAGCAGTATTATTGAAAATAGATTTCAAGCAATACTCTGCTTGATGAAAAGCATTTTCTTTATTTCCTACGGATTTAAAAAATTGTATAATTGCAAATGTTCATTAGCATATAATTAAATAACCCTGTTTCCCTGGTTACTAATAAGTGCCAGGGTGTCATAATTATACGAGTAATTATGAAAGGAGAATATATGACTTGGCAAACTTCTGAAAATTATTATAGATTCAGAGAAGCTCTACTTTGAGGAAAAGATATTAAAATAGGGCAGGATAAAAAGAAAGAAATCAGATAATAAAATGAGAATATTACATAATAATGCACCATACATGAAAAGTCTGTTCTCATTTCTAGGGAAATAATAGAGGAATGCAATAAAATCTGTTCACCATCCATGGAGGTCCAAGTGTTTGAAGATATTTTATGTACTTTGCCTTTTTATTGTACCTCTGATTTTGGTTAGTTTATGGCTCTGCCTCAAGTTTACTTTTATGGAGATTAATGCAATTTATACATATTTTATTTTATGATATACTTAACAATAAGTGGATAGTAATTAAGGCTGTGTGAGATTAAGGAAAAATGCCCAGGAACTAAATACCTCTTAAAAAATATGTTCTTTGAGTTTAATAGCATTTGAACTATTTAACAGCTTAAATTAAATTCAAGTTAATAGAGTTTAATTAAAGTTATAGTCAAAGGAGAAATACTCTCTTATTAAAAAGAAAGTGTTGTTCTGGGGTCATGAACGTTCTTCTTGATTCTCAATGAAGAAATCACTTTTTGCTATGAGGAGTCTCCCAGCATTACTGTCTTGTCAAAGGCCCATGAATTAGCTACATTATGTGAGAGTTAAGCGTATTGCATTTCCACAGGTAACATTTGATATTCAAAAAAAACCCCAATGTTAGTTTACAGAAATTCTTAACATGTCAGGCCAATTAAAATTCTATTACTTTCTACCTATAAATGTGGAAATCAAAATTTTTACACCAGCCAAAAATGATCGACATAAAGTGAAAATGGAGACTAGCTCCTTTGGCCAATGTTGCGCTTGGGCTCACCCAGAGATGCTGTTTCTAAATCGAACAAATAAGGACTTGCTTAGGACTTTTTTGTTTCTCATTCAAATTGTGCAATTATAGACTTATTTTTTGCATTGAATGGAAGCCTAAAAGGTAGGGTCAGGAGAAGAATTGCTGAGATGGCGGGAGACCCATAGAGCTGCTGAGAGCCATGAGGCTGACCCTGGCTGATGTGTGCCTTTCTGGCCTCAGATGGGACTCACTCTTAAAACTATCCCACTCACTGTCAGGTTCTCTTTCTTGTTAACTTAGATTGATATGTTTCTCTGGATGTATAGATTAGCACGTGGCACATGAGCCACATACCCTCTCCTGTTTCCCTTAATTAATTAAATTCTAATTCTCTTAAAAAAATCAAATTCCAAACCTCTAAAGCAACAATGTAAAGTTGATTTTTAATGCAATTTTATTTAATGTATATCTTTATCCTTACAGATACAATACAGAATTTTTAAAAATAAAAATAAACCCCAAATGAGGCACCCACCCACACATAGCAAGGTAAGGGGGGAAGAAGAGGAAATTATGCAGCTACCAAATAGAGGAATAAAGACTATCCAACTACAAACTGAACTTTTTTCCCCTTTTGGCGTAGATGAAATGAAGCTGGAGTGATGCTAATCTACATTGTTATTTTCGTGGAAATAGTAAAGAATGACATAAAGTCTAATCACATATGCACTGGAGGCCAAACTACCTAACTCTGACTTGATTTTGGTTTGTTTATAAGTGTATCTCAAATTTTCTTTTGTAATAATTAATGCAGCAATTGCTGCATAGCACTTGGTACAATGCAGTTGCTGGCTAATGATTGAAAGAATTAATCAATTAGTGAAAGAATATAAATTTCAGATGTCTTCAGTCACTTAATTGCAATCCTAATCAAAAGCCTATTTTGGACTATCTTGTGAATATGATAATAGAATAATTCTCTCATTTCTTAAAAGAAAAAAGGAGTGACTTTTTTCAATCATTAACTTAAATCCCTATCATTATTCTTAAATTTTAAAACAGATCTTTAAAAGAATATTTTCAATTATAGAACTTTAAAAGATATAATTGCAAATGTGATTTGATGGTGACTGGTTTCTCCATATTAAACTTTGGTTTGCCTATCTTTTTTAATAAAACAAATGAGGATTAAAGTATCTTATTATCCAAGTCACAATCAGCAGTGTGGCAGAGTATAAAAACCATGAAGAACATAATTCTGGTTATACTTCTGATTGATTAGCTGTGTGAATTTGGGCAAGCCATCTAGCTTCCTTGAACCTCAGTTTCCTCACCTGTAAGAAAGAATCTCACTCAAAGGTTGTTGTGAAGATCAAATGAGATATGAGTACCTTATAAAACACTAGGTCAGTGTAAGGTATTTCTGCAATAATTACATAATCTCATTTTGCAAGTTAGACCAGTTAGGGATTAGAAAATATATATAGGGAGAGTGGTATAATGCAAAGAATATGAGACCTGGACTCAATAAACATATTCAAGTCCCAACAACTCCATTTTGTGACCTAGAGCACAGCCCTTCACCATTCTGAACCTCAGTTTCCTCATTTACAGCATGGGGATGATATCGTTGAGATCTAAAATATATGTAAAAGCACTTGGCAAATTTACAAGTGCTACATATATATCGACTATAATTCTCAGTAGCTACCGAATCTATAGCAAAAGTGTGAAAAACCACATAAATCTACCTATAGTTGTTCAAAAGTCAGATGGAGATATTACATCTCAGCACTGATGCACATCACCAGACACCTGGACTTTTAAAAACCATTGTACATGAGTCGAGGTAAAGGTGGAGAAAGGAGTACTGTGGGGACTTAATTATCAACTTATTGGCAAAATCATTGAAAAAAAGATAAGATTTCAGGGCCAGGCGCGGTGGTTCACACCTGCAATCCCAGCACTCTGGGAGGCTGAAATGGGTGGATCATGAGGTCAGGAGATCCAGACTATCACTAACACAGTGAAATCCTGTCTCTACTAAAAATACAAAAAAATGAGCCAGCCATGGTGGTGGGCACCTGTAGTCCCAGCTACTCGGGAGGCTGAGGCAGGAGAATGGCATGAACCCCGGAGGGAGAGGTTGCAGTGAGCAGAGATTGCGCCGCTGCACTCGAGCCTGGGCAACAGAGCGAGACTCCGTCTCAAACAAACAAAAAGATAAGATTTCAGGAGTCTGTTTTGTTGAACGGGGTTTTAGTAACTTGGTAAACACAAACACATGCCAGATTTAAAATGTGGCATCACAAGAAAAACAGTCACAGTCAAGATGTGGAAAGATATTAACCTTACGGAAGCTGAAGCAGAAGAAACCTCTAACTAGATTGGCATTGAAATAAAGAAATGCAATTGACAAAATTAAGGAGAGACAGGAGACAGTCTTCTCTGTGAGGAAACTTAAATAGTTGGGCTTTCTCCAGTCCATGAAGACGTAGGCAGGGCTGCAGGGTCCTGGGAGCTTCTATGTCCAACCATAAAGAATCAGGAACCTGCAGTGAAGGCAAAGTGTAGCCACGTAACAGCTACTTGGTTTTGTTCTAAAACTCTAGGGGTTCTTCCACTCAATTGGAAAGCTCCCAACGTGTTTTTCCAACCACCAGGTCCAATCTCTTCATGAAGAGCCATGACCAAGAGAAGAGGATTGCTTGGCTGGAAGGGATCTTAGAAATCTAAGAGTGATTGAGGGTTTGCTCTTTGATGATGATCTTCCTGGTTTCCAGTTCCAGTTTTGCAACTGGGTGTGAGTTCTTGAGCAAGTTATTTGGCTTCTCCAAACCTCAATTTCCACAAGTGTAAAAGAGGAATTATAATATATACAGTGGATTTTGTGAGGATTAAGTGAGAGGATTAAATGCTTGTACCTGGTACATTTTAAATAAACAATAAAATAATTGGCTATTATTTTATTTAATTCCTTCATTTTATGGATACAGAGAAGATAACAACAATAAATATAAGTAATGCCTGGTGTAGCACTTTACCTTATGAAAATATTTTCCCATGCGTTTCCTTATCTAATTCTTTTGCTGCCCTATGGAATGGGTTACAATTAGCACTATTTTACAGAGCAGGAAACTAAAGTTTAGGCAGATACCATAACCCATCGAAAATCATGTGAGATAATGGCTGTTGCAGGACTTGAATGCAGGTCTTTTGAGTCTCAGAGCAGTATGCTTTCATCTGAATCAGGCCAACCCTAGGCAGAAGTATTAACAGTAGCTAACATTCACTCTGGGGGAAGCACTGGCTGGGCATTTAAATGTGTTATTTCATTTAAACCTCACAACAACTTTATAATAAAGATAATATTTGAGTTTTCATTTCAAAAAAGTTAAAATAACATCCACAAGGGTCACTGAGTTATTAAGTAGTGGAGCCAAGTTTGCACCTAATCAGTTTCATGTTTTATCATTAAACTGTCTACAAATAGAAAGCTATGCAAGAGGACAGTGTCTTAAAAGAGTGTGATCTTCCAATAAGTCATAGCCTGTCTTTATCCAGCACCAGGAGAGGTGTGGGAGAACATGGAATAACAATATGCAAACATCATTACATTTGAGCATTGTGCCAGGCACTTTACATGTATTATCTTCATAGAAACCTCAGAAGGTATATGTTATTCCCCCCATTGAAGACTTGGAGAAATTATTCCTTGCTTAAAATTACACAGCTAATGGCAGAGCTAAGATTTGAAGCTCTTGACCTTTCTACAACTGTGACACTGCAGCTTTTGGAGGACAGAGGAACTTAAACATCATTGCTGCCAGTTCTCACCCTCACCTATGAACAAACTGAGATGGTAAGAGCCCATGTTTGTCCTCATAGGTAGAAACTGCAATAGAAGTCAACTTGTCCAACCTCCAGCCCAGTGATCTTTCTGTCTCATCATACAATATAAACATGACCCCTGCCTCAGGGAGCTTATACTCCAGTTGCAGAAACACAAATAATCAGAAAGCAGCATAAGTGAATATGTATTGGAGACTTCACCCTATGAAGAAAAGGTATGTTTTCTAGAATTTAAAGAGAAGCAGAGTCAGTGAGGACAGGAGAGGCAAGTGGGTAGAGGCTTTCTACTTTAATACACATAAGAATCACTTGAAAGAATCCACTTAAATGCAGATTCCCAGGCTGGAACCCAAAAGTTTGAAGTCAGCAATGTGTATTTTTTAACAAACAGTTCTGACTCTGAAGCATGTGCCAAAATTCACTACTTTGGGAAATAGGAAATTTGTGAGTAGGTTCAAAAGAGCAGTAACAATTAAGACTGGGTGTAGACAATAGAAACAGATTCAGGAGCATTTTGTAAACTAGGCAAAACCGTTTCAATTTGTATGATAAATTGGGACATTTTGGAGAAGGGGTGAAGATGAGTAAGAGCTATGTGAAGAATGGTTTAAACCAGAGAGAACAAGGAATGAGGAGGAAAAGACAGAAAGGCCTGGGTGAGAAAGGGTGTGTTTTAGAGGTATTTCAAATGGGAAACCAATAGGAGTGGCAATAGGAGGTCAGATGGAGGGGATAAAGGAGATGGATGTAGAAGCACCTGATGGAGGAGGAGTAGCTGGGCCTGGCTGCAGATGCACACAGCTCTATCGAGCTCAAAGTTAATAAATACTATTCTAGTTGTACACCGTGACCAAGTTAAAAATTCTTCATGAAACATATAGTCATAAAAGGCATAAAGTGTTCCTTTCAGCACTTCCTATGTGAAAAGGGACGCCAAACCTCACATTCCTCACAGTGTCCTGAAAAGAACCCTTTTAAAGGACACAAATTAAAAAATGTTGTGCTGATACTTGATCTCACCCAAACCAGGAGGCCCTGGGTTTGGCTCAGAAAAGGGTGATTATTTAACTCTTCTTCAGCAGTTTTCTTCATACTCTTCATTTTTGCCCAAAGAAAGAGGAGTGCAAAGCTAATGCTGGATATTCAGAAAACTATTTTCTAAAAATTTTAAAATGCTCAAACAGCATTTTAAAAAATCCTTTTTTACAGGTTGAGGAAAGATGAGGTACTAAAATTGGATATCAAGGACTCCTAGTCTCCAATGAGTAATCTTGTTGAAAAAAAAAAATCAATAAGATGACAGGACAACTCAAATAATTTCTGCCAAACCAGATAAACCTCCAATAACTGTGAGAACTTTCTGATTATTTTATTTTAACTAAAGGGCCCAGGTCTTTGAAGTTTTTGTTGTTGTTGTTGTTGTTCCTGTTTTTCCATTAACACTTGATAAACAGTAGCTGGACACCAAAGTCTAAAAACTGTTTAAGATCTTTTTTGCAACGGGTTTGCCACCAGAACACAGGTGTCATGAAAACTACCCCTAAAAGACAAAATGGGAAAGGAAAAGACTCATATCAACATTGTCGTCATTGGACACGTAGATTCGGGCAAGTCCACCACTACTGGCCATCTGAGCTACAAATGCGGTGGCATCGACAAAAGAACCATTGAAAAATTTGAGAAGGAGGCTGCTGAGATGGGAAAGGGTTCCTTCAAGTATGCCTGGGTCTTGGATAAACTGAAAGCTGAGCGGGAACGTGGTATCACCATTAATATCTCCTTGTGGAAATTTGAGACCAGCAAGTATTATGTGACTATCATTGATGCCCCAGGACACAGAGACTTCATCAAAAACATGATTACAGGGACATCTCAGGCTGACTGTGCTGTCCTAATTGTTGCCGCTGGTGCTGGTGAATTTGAAGCTGGTATCTCCAAGAACGGGCAGACCCGAGAGCATGCTCTTCTGGCTTACACACTGGGTGTGAAACAACTAATTGTTGGTGTTAACAAAATAGATTCCACTGAGCCACCCTACAGCCAGAAGAGATATGAGGAAATTGTTAAGGAAGTCAGCACTTACATTAAGAAAATTGCCAAAACCCCAACACAGTAGCATTTGTGCCAATTTCTGGTTGGAATGGTGACAGCATGCTGGAGCCAAGTGCTAACATGCCTTGGTTCAAGGGATGGCAGGTCACCCGTAAGGATGGCAATGCCAGTGGAACCACGCTGCCTGAGGCTCTGGACTGCATCCTGCCACCAACTCGTCCAACTGACAAGCCCTTGCGCCTGCCGCTCCAGGATGCCTACAAAATTGGTGGTATTGGTACTGTTCCTGTTGGCCGAGTGGAGACTGGTGTTCTCAAACCCGGTATGGTGGTCACCTTTGCTTCAGTCAATGTAACAACTGAAGTAAAATCTGTCGAAATGCACCATGAAGCTTTGAGTGAAGCTCTTCCTGGGGACAATGTGGGTTTCAATGTCAAGAATGTGTCTGTCAAGGATGTTCTTCGTCGCAACGTTGCTGGTGACAGTAAAAATGACCCACCAACGGAAGCAGCTGGCTTCACTGCTCAGGTGATTATCCTGAACCATCCAGGCCAAATAAGTGCTGGCTATGCCCCTGTGTTGGATTGCCACATGACTCACATTGCATACAAGTTTGCTGAGCTGAAGGAAAAGATTGATCGCCATTCTGGTAAAAAACTGGAAAATGGCCCTAAATTCTTGAAGTCTGGTGATGCTGCCATTGTTGATATGGTTCCTGGCAAGCCTATGTGTGTTGAGAGCTTCTCAGACCATCCACCTTTGGGTCGCTTTGCTGTTTGTGATATGAGGCAGACAGTTGCAGTGGGTGTCATCAAAGCAGTGGACAAGAAGGCTGCTGGAGCTGGCAAGGTCACCAAGTCTGCCCAGAAAGCTCAGAAGGCTAAATGAATATTATCCCTAATACCTGCCACCCCACTGTTAATCAGTGGTGGAAGAATAGTCTCAGAACTGTTTGTTTCAACTGGCCATTTAAGTTTAGTAGTGAAAGACTGGTTAATGATAACAATGCATCGTAAAACCTTCAGAAGGAAAGGAGAATGTTTTGTGGACCACTTTGGTTTTCTTTTTTGCGTGTGGCAGTTTTAAGTTATTAGTTTTTAAAATCAGTACTTTTTAATGGAAACAACTTGACCAAAAATTTGTCACAGAATTTTGAGACCCATTAAAAAAGTTTAATGAGAAAAAAAAAAAAACAACTGTTTAAGATCATTTCAAAAATGAAAACCTGAGACTTAAAGGCAAACCAATGAAGTAAGCATATGCAGATGTTTTCTTAACTAATCATACACTATAGCTGAGCACTCCAGAGACACTGAAAGTTTGGAGTTAAAAAAAAAAACAAACATTTTAATTGGATTACAAAGTCTAGAAGTCTAGTTCACTAGCTAGAACATTAGCCAAAGTCAGTAGACCTGCCTTGTTAATCTACAAACTTTTAAAAATTAACTTTATACATGATCATTTTATACTTTATATGTGACCATTAATATAATCCAAGTTTTTCAACTTGAGAACTTCAAGTGTTTATAACTTAAAAAGAAAATATAATTTAGCTGCTCTTATTTAGGAAATTTATTTGAGGAATAAAAGTGAGAACTCTTCTATGAAATGAACTGGTCAATTAGGGTTCACATTAATAGAATTTTTCAGTATATTTATTCTAAAATTAATTTATTCATTTAAAATATGTAAATATTTTATTTAAATTGCAGTCATTCCTATTTAACAGTTCAATTTAATTTTTAAGTAAATTGAGCATCTACTATATAATAGCTACTGCTAGGGATTGAAGAAAGGATGGTTGAAATGTGTGGGAAGGTGGGATTATAAAAATGAATAGCTCACAGCCTAGCGAGAGAGAACTACGCAAATGGCTAGAATTTAATGTGAGAAATACTGTAATGTATTAGCACCCAATGTTGTAGATACACAGAAATATAAAGGGGAAGATTTCATTTGAAGCTAA
This sequence comes from Colobus angolensis palliatus, assembly GCF_000951035.1. Classification (NCBI taxonomy): domain Eukaryota; kingdom Metazoa; phylum Chordata; class Mammalia; order Primates; family Cercopithecidae; genus Colobus; species Colobus angolensis. Next base: position 4,521,984 of record NW_012120376.1, read on the forward strand.
TCTTAAACAATAAATAGGAACTAGCTGGGTAAAGGAGAGTGGGGTTCAGGGTAAGGCATTGTTGGCAGGTAACAAGATATGGAAATGCTAAGAGATATGAAATGACATGCTGTTTTGAGAAAACTACAAGTACATCAATGTGGAAAATCAAAAGGAATCTTAGAATGACAGGATCTCAGAGAGGATCTTAGGAATAGGAAAACACAAACTGGCCAGATTGGGAAGGGGGTTAGATGGCATAATCCTATAAGGTGGAAGCTCTTGGCAGTTTTTACATAGGGGAATGCCATAAAACTGGATCCTATAAAAAGAACTCCTGTCTGAGTGAGAAAAATAGATTAGAGTGAAAGCATCATTCGATTTAGTTTCAAAGCTAGTGCAGGCATAGATGTAGGTAGGGATGCTGACAAGTGTACAGAGTAGATTATATATCCAGGAGGTCCACTGAGTAGCACCAGGGAGTGGGAGGAGCTGGGTGAGAATAGGAGCACAGTTTCCAGCTTGGTTGCTGAGTGAAAGATTGTTGTGCACCAATTAAGCTGGAGGATAGAGCCTGCCATATGTATTATTTTATATCTAAGAATAACTTAAATGCTAAGACATCAAGAGCATATATTCCCCGCCTAGCCCTCCATTTATTTATTCAGGACTCTGGAAAGTGGATGTAGTGTTAATTTACTGTCTGCCTCATGGCAGAGTACGTCCCACAGTCACTGATGTCACTCAGTGGAGCACAGGGTGGGCAACAAAATGGACTGGAGATTCATAAATTTCTAGGCTGTCCATGGTACCTTCCCATCTTTGGTGGACAATTATCCCCAGGAAGAATCCACATATGCTCTGTTATCAAGGAAGACCCTGGAAATCAAGGGTTGAGAAGGCCTAGAACTCACAGCTAGGGAAGATGTGATAGAGCATCCTCACAGAAATCCAGATCTGTGAGAAATTTAATCCCTGAGAAGTTAAATGTTTTCCTGTTATCATCCTCCTAAGATCCTCTCTAAAATCCTGTCATTCTAAGATTCCCTTTGGTATTACCACATTGATGTACTTGTAGTTTCCTCAAAGTAAGTCAGCAGCATTCCTTTCATATCTATTAGCATTTCCGTAGAGTTATTTGGAAATGGTTATTTAAGGGATCTCTTCATACTGCCTACCTATGTCATTTTCCTATGCCATTACTCAGAGAGAATATGCAATTTGGTCTGTATATAAAATCAAGGACATAAATAACTAATGTCACAGTTCAAGAAATGGTTTGAAGAGAGGTTCAGAATACAAGTGGTGCTCACAGAAGTGTAAAGAACACCCAGTAGTGAATCAGAAAATATGGAAGTAAGACATGTTGCTTTGAATAACAGTTTGAAATTCAATGAACAGAGGGATTGGAGGGAAAAGACCATCCCACTCAAAGAGAACAGCATGTCCAAAGGTCCAGGGAAGAAAAAATATTTTATGGAATTTCAAGTAGCAAGGAGGAAGAGGAGTATAAGCAAGGAGAAAGCAGATACAGAAAAAGAGAAGAGCTTGGCAAGGTCGGGGGTGGAGAAATGTGGATGGTAGAAACAAAACAGAAAAAGAAACCACGTAGTAGATAACCTGTATCCTTGAATGCCCTGTGTCCAAGTTTCTCAATCTCTATAATGAAAGAAGAAATGCCTTCCTCTCTTTCTCCCCATAAGCAATTAGGCATTTTCACTCTGTTCCTACAAGGTGAATAGAAATCTAGATATATTGTTTGAATCTGAATGATAATAGCTGATGTTTATGTGCTAAGCATTAAGGTCGTAAATTATCTCTGTTATTATTTTTTTAGTCTGATCTTATTTGTTACTCAAAAAAAATCTTATTTTTGACTGGATTGAGACAGAAGTAGAAGCTCACTGAGAGGACAGTCTGCGTCTCTTGACAATCTGTTCCTGGTGTTTCTCTTCAGCCTCTTTCATTCTCTTGGCCGAAAGTTTAGCATATTCCGCGGCCTCTTCCTGATTTTTTTTAGTATGCTGCTTCTTCAGAGCAATGCGCCACCGTTTGTGCTGCAGGACACATGGAGTAATAGGACGCTGAATCTTGTGTGCTTTGGTCCTAGGTTTCTTGCCTTCTTTGTTGAAGGGCTTTCTTACAACATGTTCACAGACATCATCTTTAGAGAGACTGAAAAGTTTGAGGGTTCTGCTAGCTCTTGTGGGCCTCAGGCAACAAGGCACTGTAGTATCAGTCAGTCCAGGAATATCCTTCTCTCAAGTAGAGAACACTCTGATTGGCATCTACAACGTAACCACTAACAGATTTCGCTTTCTTTCTCCAGTTCTCCTTGGTCTGTAAAGGAATGCCCCTTACTCAGTAGCAGATGGACACAGTCATGGGTCAAGACACGCTGCTTCATAGGGAAACTTTGTTTGTCATTCCCATCACTTATTCAAACCAGATAGCCCTTCCATTCTTCACCCAGAGCATCAGCATCAACTTCTGTGGTCATACGCTTCTCATAAAAAGTAAGAATTTTTCATTCATCAATCACTTAAATGAGTTTCTGGCAGCCAGTGGCTGGGAAGAAGATGTTCAGCTTCATCTTGAAGCTGCTGATGGTGACCTCCCAAATTATCTCATTTAAACAACACAAAAACTCTATGAGGCAAGTAGTATTATTATTCTTCATTTTAGATGGCAAAGCTAAAGTTTAGTGATATTAATCCAGTAAACAGGAAAGCCAGAATTCAGATACCAATGCAAAACTAAAGAAAAGGGTTTGTTCACGTGCTCTGGATATCTGATCTCTATAAGTGTTCTGAATGAGTCAATTTAGTCAAATCACCCATTTTGCCATTTTTGTAACAACAACAACAAAAAAGTAAGTCAACTAAAAATAAACATCCTATTCTACTAGCAGCTGAGAGGAATGCTTTTCTTCCTTTCAAGAAATCACAGGTTTCTGACAGTCTTCACAATCGGAACCAGTCTAGCATACCACTGAAAAATTCCTGCCTGAGCCCAATGAGCCCCAAGAACCTTAGAGAATCAGATAATCCCTTTACTAAACGGCATCATCAAAAATGTTACTTTTTCCCTCAAAATCAAAATATAAACATTGGGGGAAAATCTATCTTAAATAAAAGCAAGAAATAAATCATAAAAAGAATTTGCTTGAAAGTGTCATAACTTTGCAATGGTTTTACTTTTCTTCCATATGCGTGAGGGAGAAAAATGTGTCTGTATAAACATAGGTTGTCTTACCTTCAAGTGACTCCAAGAAAGAGTCATTTTTCAAAACAGAGCATTTCTATGTGAAACCTGCATAAGTAATGATAGTTTTTTGTTTAGTTTTTAAAATGCAGCCCATCTAAATGAATTCCTACCCACCAGACAGAAATGGAGTTAGCTAAAGAAAAAGAATACAGGGACAGGATGGGGAGCTAACTAAAATGCCTTTTCCAAATTCTCAAAATGCACCTACATGGACTATTCAGATTAAGCACTGAATATAAGATTCAGAGGAAAATTCTATTATAGAAGCAGTAGACAAAGAGACAAGAAGTGATACCAACCACTTCCCTTCTTTTTGTACATTTTCCACCTTGAATCCCAAGGAACAACATTTCAAACCTTGTATTCTTTCCTGGCTGTACAGTGCCTCTGAAATCAGTGATCCTGATAAATAAAATGCCATGAGGTCTGAAAGCAGTAGTTTCATGGACAACATTTAAATTGTTTCCATGTGCTTTCTGCTTGCGCAGGATCAATCATCATGATTGGTGTATTATAACTTGCCCCAACTAAATTGGTCTCTCTCCTGTTGTTTTCTTTTCCCCAAGGAATTCAATTTTCCAGCAAAGAGCCTTCTGCTTCTATTTTTTAAAAATTTTCATATTAACTATAATACAAAAGACTAAATGAAAATCCAAACTCAGAGATTCTTGTTTTTAACCACTGGCAGGCATCTATTCCAGTGAAATATTCATTTAGTGTGCTCTATTTTTCATTTCGACTTATTTTTATATTAATTTCCAAGTCCAATTTTTGGATTAATAAAACTCTCAGTATTAATGAGAAAATCATTTAGAGTACAATGGAATTTCAGTCGAGAAAATATTGTTTTATTTTTGTACTTTTTTATCTTTCAGATACTGTTTTTTTAAAAATAATCAAAAGAAAAGTAAACTTTAGAACAAGGTACACTTTTTAATATATTTCATATAGGACATGAAAAAGGAGGAATGTGTTATTTAAATCTCTGTTCTGAAGCATGCCTTTCCTCTAATTTCCATAAAATATTGAATAATTGTTGGTGGCAGCTGTACCAACTAGCTGTTGATCCTACACAATATTGCACACATAGATTTTTGGTTTTGTTCTTTAATTTTCTTTGATAGGGTGTACGTTGCTAAAAGGCAATGACCTGTCTCTCTATAGTAATGATTTGTTCATGTGCTCTAGATAGTTGATCTCTATAAGTGTTCTGAATAAGTCAGATCAATAACAAAATACACATGCGATCAATGCCCCAGAATCTCTATAAGTGAAAGTAACTATAAAGGAGCAATTTGAAAACAGTAAGATCCCCATCCTTTTCAAAAGTATCTATATTTCCACTGATTTTTAGAATGCCATAAAGGCCATGTCATTGAAACCAAGAGAAAACATAAATGTACATGAGAGAGGTCACCGTCTGGCACTTCTCAAACTTTTCCACAGAGGCATCACTGGTGAGGACAAAACTGAAGAGTGAATACATACACCCTGGAATTGGAAGGCAGCTCCCAAAACAACCCGCCTCCCATCTGAAATTTATTCAAAGTCTTATAATATTGCTTTAACATGAATGCAAATTGTGCCTCCTGCTGCCAATATATCTGTTTGATTTAATATGAAAATTAAATTGCTTATCTGGGTTAAAACTGACAGATGATGAAAGTGTGGCTTGGAACTCCTGCACTCCCTTGAAGATCTACCAAGGCATGCTAACCTTTAAACTGTTAATATTCATTAGCAAGATGCCAAATACATGCATTGGCTACTTGCAATTGATTGATTCCTTGGTTGTTTTTTTTTTTTTTTTTTTTTGAAAGACCGAGTGACAACAGAGATTCAGAGACTGGAAAAGAGGCCAGCAGTGAAGAAAGCAAGCTTCAACTCTAATGATACTCTGATGCTCCTGTGAGGAAAGGAATGCCACAAGAAAGAGACAAACTACAGAAGAAAGGCTTGCAGGGAACCAAAATCAAATTTACCTCACAATTTGCCTGAGGCCAAAGAAAGATGCTTAATAGAAAATGTGGTGACTTAATTTGGTGATTTTAAAAAATGCCCTCAAAAAACGAGTGAAAAAACCCAGGTAATTAAAAACTATTCTTTTAGCAATAAAGGAGAGAGAACTCATTTATTTGCACATTTTAAAAGCATAAAACTAAAAAATGTTGTTTTTTTGTATATTAAAAATAAAGTTACATAGTAAATCTCATTTTAATAAGACATCTCCAATTATATGATTCAGCAGAGTGTAGGCTGTAATTGTTTTAATGACATTTTAAATGATGAACAAAAGAAAAAAATTATGAAGGGCTAATGACATACAATGAAGCAATATGCCATCATTCTTTAGGATATAAATATTATTCCAGAGAAAGTCTTAGTTTTAATTAAAATCAAATGGAAACACACAATGTTTGTACTACAGTCATATTATAGTCCTATGTTCAACAGAATAAAACTTTGAATTTAGATGTGATCCCAAAGCCAGGTCTCTTTTGGTCAAGGACATACATTATCATGTGTTCCTGAAATTCATACCTTTATATCATTAAATTATATCTTATTAAAACATTGAAAAGTGTCATCGCATCCTGAGAATATGCATTCTGAATGCCTTTTAACAACACACAAAACTACTAAAAATCTAAACCAATATTCAATCAAAGCAATCAAATTTACCTTGTTTCTTTGCCTCAACCTAGTGTATACATAATTAGTTGATTGTTTTTCCAAGCTCTTTATGGTGGAAGTTTCACATATGTGAAAAAGATGAACTCTATGTACCTACTCATCACTCAGCTTTACCAATTTTTCACCAATCTTGTTCATTTTATTGTTTTATTCTTTGCTAGAATATTTTATAGCAAATTCCAGACATCATGTCATTTTACCCATAAATATTTCAATGTGCATATCTAATCAATTTTATACAATCTTCATTGCCATTATAAAACAATGTCTTCATGTCATGTTTGATTATATTTACTATTAAATTCATCAGTTATACTTTACTAAATAGAGTAGATACAATATAGTATTTCTATGTTATTATGTTAAGTGTAAATATTTTGGCCGTACACATATTTTCCAGGTCTAATGTTTTAATTAAGTAAACTGGTAAATTCAGTTAAAAACTATGTTAAAGGGTTTTTTTTTTTTTTCTTCTGCTTGTTTTTGCTATATTAATCAGTCAAATCAGTTAAACTATCTGTGGTTACAGACCCCACCTTAAATATAAGCATCTGGGTGTATATACACTGGGCCAAATCAACCACATCATAGTCAAGTTTTGTAGATGCCACATTATGTAATCAGAAGAATAGTTGATTAGGATTAAAGCAAATAGATTATGCCTAGATTACTCCAAAGCAATTAAAACAGAGAGGCAGTAAGGGAGTGGAAGGAGAGCTTTGGAATTCACACAAATATAGGTTCTAATTCCTATTCTGCTATTTAATGCCTTTGTTAATTTCAACTAGTTAGCTAAGAGTCTGAGTCTCAAAATCACATCTGAAGCACGTGATAAAAATGCCATTGTAACTACTGTGGAACATAAATTCCTACACAAATTATAAAACATCTGCCATATGATAGGCACTCAAAATTTCTTCTTTGAAAACTCCTTAATCAATATCTAACAATTAGATGAAAGCAACCTAAAAAACTGCCCTCAGTTCACATGTCTCTTAAACATTTTGTATAATATTTCAAACACTGTCTCATATGATCAGCAATAATAGACCATTGTCATTCAAAAAATACAATTTATTTTTACTATTTCATTAGATAGGTGTATGAATTCACTTGTTTCTCTTGTGTTAGGCAATATGGTAAAGAAAGATAACTAGCAATCTAAACTTAACTTGGAACAAATTACCATGAAATAAATCATCTCAGTCATATTTTTCTCAGATAAGTAGCTCAATGAGATATGTCTTTGGGGATTAAGAACTTTACAAAGCTGTTATTACTGTTTTAAAGTTTACAGATGAAGCACCCAAGGCTCAAGGACACAAAAAGTTTCAGAATAAAAACTTAGGGCACATTGTTGTTTGAAACTAAATGCACTCCAATAACTTATCCTTTATTTAGATTTAAGGATGTGCATGAAAAGCATTCTATTGCCCCAGAAAAGGAGGAAAAAGTCAGTAACACGCATTTAGACGTTGTATCATTTTCTACATTATTCTGGAATATCAACATTAAGTCATGATGCATCTATCCAGCAATAACCTTGTGAAAAATAAAATACATATATACACACAAAACCCACCTGTTCCAATAATTCCACTGTGCTTTTGTGGCTCCCTGAAACTCTCTTTGTTGATGAAGATGCTTTGTAATGCAACAAGGTTGAGGGTTATTGATCTATAAAAGTCTTTATGATTCAGCTGCTGTGGAACTGTCTACAATACCCAGGCCTCAAGGGTATGATTTTTCCAGTGATGCCAGGTTGATTCTTAGAAATTTACATGCTGCTATCTGTTTGACAATAAATTGCTCTGGAAATCCCTTATGTGATACACATTCAGGACTCTTTATAATAATAAGCTGTATATCTTGATGGCCAATTTGTCTTTTTTTTTTCTTTTGAAAACTGGTCTTAATCTACTGCAGAGGTCACTTATGAACAGAATGCATTGCATGCATTGGTTGTGTGAAGTAAGCACATTCTCTTAGCTTCAGATTTCACCCCAAAGTACTACATTGCTTTGTGCTGCTTACCTGAGAAACTGACAAGATTCAGTTTTCAACAATTTCTTTTTATATGAGAAAACATACTTAAAAGGTAGTCATTAAGGGCACAAGCTCCAAAGCCAGACCACCTGGGTTGAATTCTTCGCTCTGCCATTCACTGGCTCTGTGATCTTGGGAAAGTTGCATAATCTCCAGCTTTAGGTTCCTTAGATGTGAGATAAGAAAACATGTAAAACATGTGGAATGATTTCATAGAATTTTTGTGAGGAAAAAATGAGTTAAGAACATTGAAAATTCTTGAAAACCACCTGGTATATAGTAAGTTCTCAATAAATATGAATCACTATTATTAACATACATAAAAGATCTACCAAAATTAATATTTGAATGACTACTTCTTGCCAAGCATAGTATGTCGGTTACGTTCAAAATATTTAAACAATTTTCACAGTAATATTTAAATACACATCTTTATCCTTGTTTTGCTAATGAGTAAACTAAAACCCAGAGAGGTTATGTAAATTGCCTAAACAGAGCTGACAGAATGCTGAGCTGGGAACTGACTTAAAGAACAAGGATTATAGCTGCTCCATGGTGACCTTACATTTGGCCCTCTGGGAGTCTGCTGATGGGTATACAATGCATTCATATTATTACAAAAGTTTGAGATTCTTAAAAAGACATTTTCTGCATTAGTTAATATAAATATTTTAGTTATTTTTAAATGCAGTTACAATAATTGCTAATTATTCTGATGATGGAAACATTTAATAAACTTTTGTAATTTTCCTTGTGGAAGCCCAAAGATGGATGGACCACAGAAGTGTCTCCTGGGAGGGGAAAAAGCCCATGGATCAATGAGTTTAAAGTCAAGCTCTTTCCTTGTTAGCTCCAAGACTAACTGATACTCTTAGAATATGCTGTTCCTTCTACCTACAAGTGCCACCCGCTCCCATACCTTCTCCATGGCAGGCTCTTTTTCATTCTCAAGCTACAAGCTTAAGGTTTTTCCTCTCAGAGGAGTTTCCTATGTCTAACCTATATGGTCATCTCTATTGTTATTTACATCACCACTCCGTTCATGTTGTTTGAAGCCCTTTTCATAATCATCAATTTAATATGTTTACTTGCTTGTTGAATACATCCCTGTTCATAAATATAAGATGCATGAGAAAATGGACTATAGTATTCAATAAATAAATGCTAAATAAAAAATGAATGACCAACAAATATATAGATTTCATCTCACATATTTCAATTTTTCTGGTTTTAGAAAGATAGCTTCTAGTATCCCAAATGTAATCCCTTATTCATGGAACTCTTTGTTTTTTAGGTGTATCACTAAAGCTTTTTAAAAAATCATAATACTCTTAGATATACAGCATTACGCATCACTTAGAAAATTAAAGAAACCCATCAATTAACCTTCTCTTTTATATGCTTCATTTCAAACAATTGTATTGTTTTTCCTCTATTAATGTCAAATATACATTATAAAGTAGACACTGCAAAGTATGCACTGCAAAATGAGGACAACAATAGAATGGAATTCATAGAGTTAAAGGGATAATTAAGTCATATACATGTTAAGCACTTAGCAGAATGCCAGTACATGGTTAGTCCTCCTGTAATTTATTGTTATTTTTTGATAAATATAACAAGATGGTTTTTTATTATTTTAGCATTGCCATTGGTTGGTATCATTTAATAATGATGAAAAATCAATACTATTTAATACAATGTTTTAAATAAAAGAGGTAGTTCATAAACATTCATTGTTGCTCACAATAGGGGTGTCTCAGTTTAAGAAAATGTTAATACTAAATTTCAATAGGTCAATTCTTTCCATCAGAAAAATATTATGCATTTTATGAATCATTATACCTGTTTTTTTGTTTTTAAATAGTAGCTTTCACAATGGGATTCAACTGTTTCTATAGAACAATGACAAATGGACAGAAACATGAGTGCTAGTACTTGGGGGGAGTGGTAAGAAGGCATCATGAAAGAGCAGCCACATAACATTTTATAAAGAGTTATGTGTCCTTTCAAGTAGATAAAACATCACACAAATTATAATATAAACAAACAGAAAATATGTTTCAGTGTTCCAAACTTTGATTTACATCAGCTTTTCAAGAACATATCAGTTTAATCAAACAGCATGACACCTGCCATAGAAAGAATCAATATGATATGGGAGACAAAGGGCTGCTGTGCTGATGTGAGCCACAGGAAGTGATAAAACCAATAGTTCTTAGTGAAGCACCTAATCTCCCCTCAGAGAATATAAAGAAGGTCTTCAAAGAAATAGTGGTTTGGGACGGGGAGGCATGGCTCACATCTGTAATTCCAGCACTTTGGGAGGCCGAGTTGGGTGGATCACTTGAGGTCAGGAGTTCAAGACCACCCTGGCCAACATGGTGAAACCCTGTCTAGGTTTCACCAGCTAATACAAAAATTAGCTGGGCATGGTGGTGTGCACCTCTAATCCCAGCTACTTGGGAGTCTGAGGCAGGAGAATCACTTGAACCCGGGAGATCGAGGTTGCAGTGAGATGAGATGATAACACTGCACTCCAGCCTGGGCAACAGAGCAAGACTCCATCTCAGAAAAAAAAAAAAAAGGGTGTTTGGGCAGGAAGCAGTAAACAAGCACTTCTTTTATTGTATAATCTTAACATTAACAGCAACGTTCATTTACTCTTCAGGTATGGTATAAAGCAAGGGTTGGCAAACTTTTCTGTAAAGAGTCAGAAAATATTTTAGGCTTTGGACCATAGAGTCTCAGCCTCAACTACTCAATCCCACTATTGTAATGCAAAAGTAGCCATAGTTATCACATACATGAAAAAGCGTGATCCAATAAAACTTCATCTGCATAAACAGGTAGTGGACCAGTATTGACCTGCAGGCTGGTAGTTTACTGACTTCTGATGTAGTGCACTGTCAAAACTAACGTTTTGGGAGTAACTGCCATATGACTAGTCTAGTGGAATCTCTTTTACTTCCAAAATTCTTTTTGTTACTTTATGTTCTAATAGCTTTCTCCACAGGTTGTTGTGAAGATTAAATGAGAAAATCTATGTAAATTACCTGAGACAAAGTTCCCAAAACGATTTAGCTCAAACACATAAGCATAGACTCTAAAGCGGGAGTGCCTATGTTGAAATACTAGTTCTACCCTTTATTAGCTATGTGGTCTTGTTCATGTTATTTAACTTCCCTGTACAGCAAATCCTCCCGTAACGTCATCCATAGGTTCTCAGAAACTGACTTTAAGCGAAACATTTTATCATAGGTTACTGACATAAGAAAGAGATAAGTTCCTATATTTCTGGTCAAAAAAACATCGCTAAACTTCTAAATAAAGACCTCAAACACTTCTAGTATTAAATATTGAAATAAATGTGAGTAATACATACATTTAAGAAAGATTAACAAAAGCAAGTATGATGATTGTTTACTTATTCCAGTTCAGGTCTTGGATGGCTGGAGCCTCTCCTGGCACGCAAGCCTGGGACCCACCCTGGTCAGGACACCATTCCATCACAGGGCACACTCACATACAGCCACACTCACTCACACCAGGGCCATGCAGATGCAATTCACCTAATGTGCATGCCTCTGGGATGTGGAAGGAATCCAGAGTGCCTGGAGGTAACTCAAGCAGACATAGAGAGAATGTGCAAACTCTACACACACAGTGGCCCCTGCCAGAGTGGAGTTTTTTTTCTCATCAGTGTTAAAATGAAATAATGTTGAAAGAAACTATGTTATTCAAGGATCTGCTGTATTTCAACCTTTCGCTCAGTGAAATGAGATAATAACAACACTTATAGGTTACTGAAGGAAGATGAAAGGAGTAGATGTATATAAAGTGTTTAGAACAGTGCCTAGCACACACTAAGCACTATATGAATGTCAACTATTGTTATTGTACTGTTATTGTTATTGTTGCAGTTTCATAACTCAGTTAACTTAGATAGTTATCTCTATTTAACTGAAAATCAGAAAGAGCTACATTATAAATGCGGTATAAAAAATTAATGGTAGGAGGGCCAAGGAAAAAAGAGACCATGATGTGCTACAGTTAGGTTCTGGAGGTCAAAGTGGACAACTCAATTGGGGTCAAATGGTATAGAATGTTAAATGATATGACAAGGATGTTGGACTTCATCTCCAAAGAAAAGAGGAATCGCCTAAGGAAATTTCCAGTTGGATCTAAATCTGATTAATGATAAACAATGGGTTGGTGAGGCAAACATGAATTTTAAAGACCATGTTCAATAGATTTAAGGAAATAAAAATTAAAAAGCACAGGGCCCCAGAGCCTTATGCACTGCAAATATCAAGAGTGCAACACTGCCTATGTTGCTTAGATTTATGCACATGGAACCTGAGCAGTTTCCCCGAAGGTTCCTGTTATCCTCTAGTTGACCTGCTACAGTGGGAGGGGTGTAGAAAGGAAGGGCCCAAAGCCAAGAACAAGTTTGTCCCAGAAATGGAAGGATTGTGACAAGAAGCTAAAGCCAAAAAGCAACTCATTTTTGCACATAAGATTGAGGAAGAAGAAGAAAGCCTAGTACAGAGACTAAAGCCATTGTAGCAAAAGAAAAGAGTGAACAAGAAGGAATAAAAACATTTAGATCAAGAGACAAACAGCAAAAGGGTCATCTGAGCCGAAGTCTGTATTTCACTATATTTCACTACAGTAGCACATGATAATACAGAACTGTTTTTAAATACAACCTACCTGTAGATTAATATGGTAGAATCAGCAGAAGGCCAAAATGCACTAGAACTCTGGGTGACGAAGAGACATCATGGAAATAGCTGGCCTTGGGGTTCAGGGACATGTACAAATGTAGTACAGATCTGGTTTATCTAGAACAGTGCTGTTTTATTGAGATACAATGTAATCCATATGTGTAATTTCAAATTTTCTAGTAGTCACATTTTTTAAAGTAAAAAAAAAAGTGAAATAAAATTTAGGAATGTATTTTATTTAACCCAGTGTATCCAAAATACCCTCATTTCAACATGCAATCAATATTTTAAAAATAGGTATTTTACATTATTTTCTTTATACTAAGTCTTCACAATCCAGTTGACATGTACACATGCAGCACATCTCAATTCTGGTGATGAATTTTCACTGGTAATGCTGGTCTTTATTTAGATTTATAAAATTTACAGTTGGAAAAGTAGATTTACGAACCTAAGTTGCTCCAAATGTATGTAAAAGTTTTCTAAACATTGAATTGAATTGAACTTTTAAATTGATTTTCAATTAATGAGAATCAAATGAAATTAAATTTCTGTTCCTCAGTTACACTAGTCACATGTTTTATGTTCCTTAGCCACATGCCGCATGTGACAAATGGCTAACATATTGCACAGCTCAGAAAGCTAGAACCTGGTAGGGTAAGTCCTGAAGGAAGGACACCAATAATCTAATGGAAAAAAGTTGCTGAAGAGACTGAATGCTGAATGTCCTTAGGGTTTAGAGCAGTGTTCTTAACCCACTGAGTTCTACCATATTTAACTGCATCTATAGCACAGTATTTGGAATTTTATTATGTTAATACTGTGCTCAAGTCATAATTATATCACAGTTGAGGACAAAAAACTATATTTCATAATAATTTATGTATTTTTATAATATATGAAAAACTATATTTTATAATAACGATTTTTTAATCTTTCTAATGCTTACCACACTGTAAGAACATAGTGATCATTAAACAGTTGATCGATTGGTTGATGTAACTGATTACATTGTAGTTCTTCATAAACACTTTTAAATATCGAAAAGTCACAGGTTATTTTGATCAGTGCCTCAGTGGAAAGGCTTATATAAAAGAGAGAAACAATGGCTAAGACGAAGAGGGAAGAATTTCTAGACATGGAGGATAGAATACAATGACTTAAAAATAAGCTAACTGTAGGGATAGTGAGGTAAGGGGATTAGGAAGTGGGTGCTTTTTGGGTAGAATAAAGCATATAAGCTAGAATGTAACCCAGAGGGCAGTCTATAGTTTTGAGAAACAGCAGAAGGTACTGAGCCACAAAATTAAAGTAGACACTTGATATTAGGGAAGAGCCATTGTATGTGTATAAAAGTAAAAGAAACAGCATATTCTAAAATTGTACTCGAAGACAATTCTTGCTCTGATGTATCAGATCATGGAAAGGTAAAGACAGGCTAGACACTGTTATTTGTACCTATGGAAATGGATAGGGAGGGGGTAAATCAGAAGATGCTGCAGTTATTGCTACAAAAACTGGCCCCAGAATAATAGAATCATAGAGCACTAATTTAAAAGTTCATAGAATTTCCAAATGTGGTTAAATTTTAGCCAGAGAATAAACACTGTATAAAACTGGCTCCAAAAGTTATATGTGAAGTCCTCTATCCAACTGCACATGTGCCTTAAAATGCCTGGAGTATTTTTATTCAAAAGCAGGTAGCTTATTTAAACACCTATTTTTCATATATCAACAGCTTTTTCCAGTGAAGGAAATGGGGGCAGTGCGGTTCTAGGACCTTCTAACCTCTCCAAAGTGAATGTTGTTTGACAGTCTGCAAATGATTTAATAGTCAGACAGACAGGGCTTATAAAACCAATAATTCCCATCTCAATATATTTTTGAAATATAAACACATGTGATGAATTGTGTGTGGATAGATTAACTTTCTGAGCAACTCTAATGAGCAGAGAATCAAGAAATAACAAGGCAGAGTATCTGTCTTGTATTAAACTATGATCTTTTTTTTTAAACTTTCAACCCTCTATTGAATCTAATTTATTTTTCTAAGAGTAAGCAATGCCTATCCTGTATAACTGCAATGGGCCCAGTGAGCTCTAGCACATGGACATTGGTTTTCCACCTTTGTAGGAGAGAGGAGAGCTACAGTGACTCAAGCAAAATGTTCACCCGGAGCTCCCTTTTCTGAGTGTTATGACTCAGTTAAGCCAAAGCTAAGCTTAATGGCAACATAAGCCAAGTTGGCCCTCAGGATACCTATCAACCTTCGGATGCCCTTCTATGCCAGCTCCTAGTTACAAAGTGTTTAGGGTTCTGCGCCACTCCCTTACTGATCAATGCCCTCTCCAACAATCCATACCCTAGACCCTATTAACATCACAATTTACCATTTTTATTTATCAATCTCTTCAGTCTTACATAAGCTAATCCTTGCTAATAGGCTTATTGGCTTGTTAATTTTTACTAATCCTGGACAAGATAATGTCTTAAATAGATAAACATGTACCAAGACCTTTAAATGATCCCTAGTAGGGGATTACAGGTGACTGCAGCAAGCCAATTAAAAGACAAATTTGAGGACTGGGTTCCTTGGTATTCTTCAAATAATACTTATTTGAAAGATACCTTCTCCAATTACATCTAGGAATATCTTTAGCCAAATCCCGATGCACATTTCTTACATAAAGTATCGGTACAAAAAAATATGTACTGAATTTAAAAAAACTGTGTAGTGGACACTGTGCTAGATGTTGACAATACAAAGATCAATACGATTGTTATTCTCAAGAAAGTCACAATCAAGCATGGTAAACAAATACATTAAATTGTAATTGCAATATAATAAGTCATAATGAGCATAATGAGCAAAATATGGTAATGATACAAAGAAGGGAAAATCACTTTCTGGAAGATCAGTGAAAGGTTTTTCTCGTGGGAAGTGAAAATTGGGCTGGAGGCAGAGAGACAGAGATAGATACATATAAAGAGAGAGACTGAGAGAGAGAGATGAGAAGCATGAAAAACAGAGAAAGGGAGAGAGACTGGCATTGACTGAGATTCCTGGGAGACTTTTGCTGGCCAAATAAAATTGGGGTAAGGGAGCGCAGAAGATGGCGATTAAAGTTCTTCTCCCTACCACCTAAGGGAATATTATTTTAGAAGTATGAAAAGGATAACTAAAAGAGAGAAAGCAGAATTTTCTGAAAGAATTTGAAATGAATTTACATCTAACCCCAATGGGTCTAGTTATAAAGTAACCTTATTTCCTTCTTTGTCTCGAAATATCCAATTACTGGAGTTGCCTTAAAAAGAAATTGCATGTCTTTTTTTTAATACACAGATGGAAAATACTTTGTAACTGTAACAGTTATTAAGTTAAAATTACCTTTGGTGAAATAGTATTAAATGCATTCAAACAGCACATTAAGATCATTTTTTATATTCTCCTCTAATAAAATAGCAGTTTGCAATTAGTGAGCACCCATGTACCAGACACTATTTAAACAGTAAATGTATATTAATTTGCTTAATTTTCACAAGTTCAAATGAGGTAGCTATTATTAGGATATCAATTTTACAGACAAAAGCACAGATAGGTACAGTGACATGTTCAAGATCACACAGCAGGGAAGTGGTACAGCTAGGATTCAAACCCAGACTGTCTGTTTCCTGAGTCCAAGTTCTTAATTACCACATATGTTATTTCTTATAATCATGGTAACAGAATTGCAAAATGTACTAGTTCTAACAAAAAAGGGAAAATCGGAACAGAATATTTTAAAGAGTTACATTCTCCAGTGGTCATGTCGATAGTCACAACTTGTCCTGTGTTGCTTTGAAGGTCTACTAAGATTGCTTTAGTTTATAAAGACTACGGCGGAAATGAACAATGAAGTTATATTTAAGAGACTATGACTAAACTCTGAAAATATCTCATAAGGCATTTATTTGTGTTACCATTTTGTCCTAGTAGATAAATAAAAACTTAAATCAATCTAGCCATGAAATAGTGATCCTCCTGAGGGTGACATAGACAGAGCCTCTCCCTATTTAAGTAAATACTGACAGCAGAACCTGCACTAATAGGAGTCAGATGGCTTAGAAGAACAGGACTTCTCTGCTCCAAAACAAACACTTCCATGAAATTTGAGGCTTGTGCTCCACCCCAGCTCTATCTGGCAAGTTTCTATGAGTGCACGTGTATATGTAATGTGTTATGCATGCACGGTTACTGAACAATATCCCATAAAGGACAAAAAGAGTTTACTAAAAGTGGTTAATGACTTATCTTTTATCTAGTACATGAAAATTGTCTTACCTTTAGTTACACGAAGTGTCCTGACTGCCTTACTTTCTGGGAGAGGAGTGAAGAAATCAAGCGTTACATGTGCCGAATTGAGAGAGATTTTTATTTCTGAAAGAAATAAGTCAAAATGAGCCAAACTTCCTTCTTTAGTTGTAAAGAAGAAAACTTCCTTGTCAGCAAAAAAAGAAAAAAAGGACATGACCACAATTTGCTCACAGATATCTAGCCAATATATATGAAAAGGAATTATTTAAAGTCAGTAGAATGTAGTCCATTCCCTCAATTAAAAAGCCCCAATTATTTTCCAAAGCCAATATTCTACTTGGATGCAAAGAAAGCTAAGGTAGAAATCAAAAGAACTGGACATTAATCTCAGTTTTCCCTTCCCTGGATCACTCCACCTTTGTTTCTTTAGCTTCATCTTTTGATAACTGAGGATAATAATGCCTCATAGGGTCATAGTGGAGATAATAAAATAATAAACATAAAATAAACTTTAGTGCTTTGGCTATTGATAACTGATACGAAAACAATTTAAATATTAACAATGCTATAGGAATCATATTCTTCCTTCAGTTCATAGTTTTAGCAGAAAAGACTTATTCCACTCAATATGTAATACTTAAGCTGTTATTGTTTCAAAGTAAATAAAAGAGTATTCAGGAAAAAAAAAAGTTGCCCTACTAAAACATGTTATTTAAAATGTGTAAAATGTGGATCATAATATAGAACAAACATAGAGAAAAATGTGCTTGATGGTCAATAAGTAAAGATTTGTACAGGAGGGAAGTTACTGTGGTAGTAAAGCAAGACGTTCATTATTCCATGGCCACACATTTGTTTTACATACTGGAAAGCCATAGACACAATCCAAGCAGCTGTAGGAGCCCATCATGTTGATTTAATTAGCTTTGAAGATGTGTTCTATGATCTCTACTTGTAAAGTTGTGGAAGTTTACTCAGAAGAATGGCAAAAAGCATAATTACACATGATGCTCTAATTCTACAAAACTGAAACTTGTAAAACTGAAGTGGAGGAAAACACCCTTTCTGTGACTATCAACCTTCTTCTTTCTTTCCCTTTAATAGTTGTAGACAAAAGGGTCTCATTGATA
Source organism: Colobus angolensis palliatus (assembly GCF_000951035.1). NCBI lineage: Eukaryota > Metazoa > Chordata > Mammalia > Primates > Cercopithecidae > Colobus > Colobus angolensis. The sequence continues at coordinate 4,540,124 of NW_012120376.1, forward strand.
GCAATAACAATAATTAGTGAGTGAGAGTGACTTTCACTACCATAGCTGGCTCAAGACTAACTTGTTATGAAGATTAGTTAACCAAATCTATCCAATTAAACATGGAGTTATCGGCATCAATATAGATGTGACATTTTGCTAATTCACTGGAAAGAACTGCTTATCATTTGTTTCTTAAACATGAACTAAGGAAATTTTGTGTTGTTAAAAACATGATCCACAAAGCCATATTGGGAGATTTTTTTTTTTTTTTTTTGGCCAACATCAGCTTATCTCTTACCAAATTTGTCCTTTAATTTGTAACTATGTTTGGAATGTAAATACTGTAATGATCACCCTTTTCTTTTTTTTTATTTTTTATTTTTTTATTATACTTTAAGTTCTAGGGTACATGTGCATAACGTGCAGGTTTGTTACATATGTATACTTGTGCCATGTTGGTGTGCTGCACCCATCAACTCGTCAGCACCCATCAATTCATCATTTATATCAGGTATAACTCCCCAATGCAATCCCTCCCCCCACCCCCCTCCCTATGATAAGCCCCAGTGTGTGATGTTCCCCTTCCCGAGTCCAAGTGATCTCATTGTTCAGTTCCCACCTATGAGTGAGAACATGCGGTGTTTGGTTTTCTCTTCTTGTGATAGTTTGCTAAGAATGATGGTTTCCAGCTGCATCCATGTCCCTACAAAGGACGCAAACTCATCCTTTTTTATGGCTGCATAGTATTCCATGGTGTATATGTGCCACATTTTCTTAATCCAGTCTGTCACAGATGGACATTTGGGTTGATTCCAAGTCTTTGCTATTGTGAATAGTGCCGCAATAAACATACGTGTGCATGTGTCTTTGTAGTAGAATAATTTATAATCCTTTGGGTATATACCCAGTAGTGGGATGGCTGGGTCATATGGTACATCTAGTTCTAGATCCTTGAGGAATCGCCATACTGTTTTCCATAATGGTTGAACTAGTTTACAATCCCACCAACAGTGTAAAAGTGTTCCTATTTCTCCACATCCTCTCCAACACCTGTTGTTTCCTGATTTTTTAATGATGGCCATTCTAACTGGTGTGAGATGGTATCTCATTGTGGTTTTGATTTGCATTTCTCTGATGGCGAGTGATGATGAGCATTTTTTCATGTGTCTGTTGGCTGTATGAATGTCTTCTTTGGAGAAATGTCTGTTCATATCCTTTCCCCACTTTTTGATGGGGTTGTTTGTTTTTTTCTTGTATATTTGTTTGAGTTCTTTGTAGATTCTGGATATTAGCCCTTTGTCAGATGAGTAGATTGCAAAAATTTTCTCCATTCTGTAGGTTGCCTGTTCACTCTGATGGTAGTTTCTTTTGCTGTGCAGAAGCTCTTTAGTTTAATTAGATCCCATTTGTCAATTTTGGCTTTTGTTGCCATTGCTTTTGGTGTTTTAGACATGAAGTCCTTGCCCATGCCTATGTCCTGAATGGTACTACCTAGATTTTCTTCTAGGGTTTTTATGGTATTAGGTCTAACATTTAAGTCTCTAATCCATCTTGAATTAATCTTCGTATAAGGAGTAAGGAAAGGATCCAGTTTCAGCTTTCTACTTATGGCTAGCCAATTTTCCCAGCACCATTTATTAAATAGGGAATCCTTTCCCCATTTCTTGTTTCTCTCAGGTTTATCAAAGATCAGATGGCTGTAGATGTGTGGTATTATTTCTGAGGACTCTGTTCTGTTCCATTGGTCTATAGCTCTGTTTTGGTACCAGTACCATGCTGTTTTGGTTACTGTAGCCTTGTAGTATAGTTTGAAGTCAGGTAGCGTGACGCCTCCAGCTTTGTCCTTTTGACTTAGGATTGTCTTGGCAATGCGGGCTCTTTTTTGGTTCCATATGAACTTTAAAGCAGTTTTTTCCAATTCTGTGAAGAAACTCATTGGTAGCTTGATGGGGATGGCATTGAATCTATAAATAACCTTGGACAGTATGGCCATTTTCACGATATTGATTCTTCCTATCCATGAGCATGGTATGTTCTTCCATTTGTTAGTGTCCTCTTTTATTTCACTGAGCAGTGGTTTGTAGTTCTCCTTGAAGACCAATAGCAGGCTCTGAAATTGAGGCAACAATTAATAGCCTACCCACCAAAAAAAGTCCAGGACCAGACGGATTCACAGCTGAATTCTACCAGAGGTACAAGGAGGAGCTGGTACCATTCCTTCTGAAACTATTCCAATCAATAGAAAAAGAGGGAATCCTCCCTAACTCATTTTATGAGGCCAACATCATCCTGATACCAAAGCCTGGGAGAGACACAACAAAAAAAGAGAATTTTAGACCAATATCCCTGATGAACATCGATGCAAAAATCCTCAATAAAATACTGGCAAACCGGATTCAGCAGCACATCAAAAAGATTATCCACCCTGATCAAGTGGGCTTCATCCCTGGGATGCAAGGCTGGTTCAACATTCGCAAATCAATAAACGTAATCCAGCATATAAACAGAACCAAAGACAAGAACCACATGATTATCTCAATAGATGCAGAAAAGGCTTTTGACAAAATTCAACAGCCCTTCATGCTAAAAACGCTCAATAAATTCGGTATTGATGGAACATACCTCAAAATAATAAGAGCTATTTATGACAAACCCACAGCTAATATCATACTGAATGGGCAAAAACTGGAAAAATTCCCTTTGAAAACTGGCACAAGACAGGGATGCCCTCTCTCACCACTCCTATTCAACATAGTGTTGGAAGTTCTGGCTAGGGCAATCAGGCAAGTGATCACCCTTTTCAATTGGCTACTGCCTCCACAAGTCAGATACCAATGGTAGAGCATGTATATTTGGTATTTGGAAAAACCATCTATATCTATCAGTTGTATACATTTTTCCTAAATGCAGCCCAACATTATAGATATTTTTTCTCCTTAATTTTATTCAAGAAGGTGAGGAGGACAGACACAGGTATACATATTTTTAAAGAACATTTTTAGCTGGGCGCGGTGGCTCACGCCTGTAATCCCAACACTTTGGGAGGCTGAGGGCGGGTGGGTCACTTGAGGTCAGGAGTTTGAGACCAGCCTGACCAACATGGTGAAACCCCGTCTCTACTAAAAATACAAAAATTAGCTGGGTGTGGTGGCGGGCGCCTGTAATCCCAGCCACTCAGGAGGCTGAGGCAGGAGAATCGCTTGAATCTGGGAGGCAGAGGTTGCAGTGAGCGGGGATGGTGCCACTGCCCTCCAACCTGGGTGACAGAGCAAGGCTCTGTCTCAAAAAAAATAAGTGAATAAAATAAATAAATAAATAAAAATAAATAAAACCTTGGGAAAAAGAACATTTTTGCATTGTGCTCATCTTTACTGCCAACTCTTACACATCTTTCTTCATGCTTACTCCTAACCCAGATGCTTTTTGTACCAATTTTAGGTCTAAAACAAATACATGATAAAGTGAAGGTATGCCAATGGAAAACTTACTGACAAATTCAAAAATTTGAAAAATTAAGCTAGTCGTGGTGGCTTGCACTTGTAAGTGCAAGCTGAGGCAGGAGGATTGCTTGAGGTCAAGAGTTCTAGACTAGCTTAGATAACATAGTGAAATTGTCTCTAAAAAATTTAAAATAAATAAATAAAATTTGAAAATTTCACAAGATGAGTAAAAGGATACGGATCATAGTGAATCCACCTAAATGATCTCAGACTTCTTCAAGAAGAATCTACGTGTGCAATGGCCTCACCAGAAAACAAAGTTGCTAGTATAGAATGCCTTCCAAGATGACCTCTTGGAGGTTTCAAGTACGAGGCATTTCGATGACCTCTAAGAAATCACATATTGGGATATACTGGGAAATTCAGGAATGAGTTCACGCCTCATAAACATTTGAATCTATTCTTCATTTGAAAATCAAAATAACATAAAATCTGGTTTAAAATATTTTAGAAATTATACAGAGGCTGAGTCAAAATGAACTCTCACTTTGTAAACATTCCCAGGGGAGCTTTCCATTGACAGAACATGGTCCCTACACCTAGACAAGTCACTATAGCTTCTGAAGATTGACACGTGCCTCTCACAGCACATTTCCAACTCAAGGATGTTCACAAAGGGTGGAACTGTGCAGATCACATTTGCCTCATTGTGTTTCCTTCAGAAAAAAAAAAAAATCAGAAAGAAAAAATCATAAACGTTGATTTCTATAGCTCTCTGAAGCCATCATATTCTATAAAATTTCTTGCATGAAGTTTACTTGATAGTTTTATGCCAAACATCCAATTTAAGTCAGAGGAATAAACTATCTTTGTGAGAAAACTAAAAAGAAAAAACTATTTTGAACTTCACATTCCTCAATTTTGGTCAAAGATTCCCAAAAGATTTTTTTTTTTTTTGAGGCGGAGTCTCGCTCTGTCGACCGGACTGGAGTGAGTGCAGTGGCCTGATCTCAGCTCACTGCAAGCTCCGCCTCCCGGGTTTACGCCATTCTCCTGCCTCAGCCTCCCGAGTAGCTGGGACTACAGGC
>NW_012120376.1:4544718-4546009 GCF_000951035.1 Colobus angolensis palliatus
GGGGTTTCACCGTGTTAGCCAGGATGGTCTCGATCTCCTGACCTCGTGATCCGCCCGTCTGGGCCTCCCAAAGTGCTGGGATTACAGGCTTGAGCCACCGCGCCCGGCCCCAAAAGATTTAATACTCTCACAAGCAGGTTTAAAAATGATCTAAAATCCTAAATAATTCATTCTCATAATATTAAGAATTGAGATAAGCATTATGCATTTCTTTACAAAGGAATTATTGAGATTTCCCACATCCATTATAGAATAAATTTGAAAATTTTAATATTATATCAAAACAACATTTAATTTGCTAATTTTAATTCTAAGACTTTATCTAAATGAAATCATATGGTACAGTACTCCAGTATATATACTATTTACTTTACCTTGCCTGCTTTTTTTGCCTTACCACAACTAACTCAAAATCACCCATGTTCATAAATGTTCTTGTATTCATCAATAGTTCATACTGTTATATTGCTGAGTAGTATTATATTATATAAATATACTACAATTTGTTTATCCATTTACCTATTGATGAACATTTGGGTTATTTCTAGTTTGTTCTCATTACAGATAAAGCTGGTTAAAAAAAAAAAAAAAAAAGACCCTCATGTAGACATTTGGACACATGTTTTATTTTCTGTGTGGTAAATTCCTAGGAGGGGAACAGGTGCATTGCATGGTAGCTATATACTTTAACTTTTTATGAAACTGCCAAATTATTTTCCAAAGTGAATTCTTACTATATCGTGGCCAATTTAGTAAGTTCAGTCTTTTTCACTTGGTAGCCATTCTAATAGGTTTATACTGGAATCTTAGTGTGATGTTTTATATTTCACTGAGGACTAATAATATCCAGAGTCCTTTAATGTGTTTATTTGCCATCTGTACTATCTTCTTTGGTGAAGTGTTTGTTTAAATGATTTGCCTCTTTTTATTGATTTTTGTTCTTGTTATTAAATTTTGAGAGTTTTAAAATATACTCTGAATACAAGTCCTTTATGAAAAACATGTTTTGTAAACATGTTCTCCCAGGCTGTAGCTTGCCTTTTCATTCATTTTTTTAACCATGTCGAAGACCAGAAGTTTTAAATTTTTGTGAAGTCCAATTTCTTAACATTTTCTTGTGTAGATTTTGCTTTAAGTGCTTCACCTAAGAAATGTTTGCTCAATTCAAAGCTACAAAAATTTTCTCCTATGCTTTCTTTTTTTTTTTGAGATGGAGTCTCGCTCTGTCGCCCAGGCTGGAGTGCAGTGGCCGGATCTCAGCTCACTGCAAGCTCCGCCTCCCGGGTTTACG
>NW_012120376.1:4546993-4547432 GCF_000951035.1 Colobus angolensis palliatus
GTCTTGAAATCAGGAAGAGTTTAAGTCTACCAACTGTGTTCTGTTCTGTTTTTTTTCTTTTTAATACTTTAAGTTCTAGGGTACATGTGCACAATGAGCAGGTTTGTTACATATGTATACATCTGCCATGGTGGTGTGCTGCACCCATTAACTAGTCATTTACATTAGGTATATCTCCTAATGTTATCCCCCCACTCCCCACAGTAGGACCCGGTGTGTGATGATCCCCTTCCTGTGTCCAAGTGATCTCATTGTTCAATTCCCACCTAAGAGTGAGAACATGAGGTATTTGGTTTTCTGTTCTTGCCATAGTTTGCTGAGAATGATGGTTTCCAGCTGCATCTATGTCCCTACAAAGGACACGAACTCATCCTTTTTTATGGCTGCATAGTATTCTATGGTGTATATGTGCCACATTTTCTTAATCCAGTCTGTCACT
>NW_012120376.1:4547576-4563089 GCF_000951035.1 Colobus angolensis palliatus
TTGTTTTTTTCTTGTAAATTTGATTGAGTTCTTTATAGGTTCCGGATATTAGCCCTTTATGAGTAGGCTGCAAAAATTTTCTCCCATTCTGTAGGTTGTGTTCTTTTTAATAGTGTTGAGCAATTCTAAGTCTTTTCCATTTTCAAATCACTTTTATAATCAGTTTGTCAAATTCTAAAAAGACAGTCTACACTGAAATTTTGATTGGGATTACACTATATTTACAAATCAATTATAAGAGAATTGATACCTTAACAATAGTGAGTTTTTTAGCCTACTAATATAGAATAATTCACCATTTATTTTGGTCTCTTTTTCCTTTAGTTCATCATAAATATGTCATTTTCAATGTACAAATTTTGTGCATTATTGTTAGATTTCTGTTTAAGTATTTTATATTTTGATGCTACTGTAAGAAAATTTGTTTTCTTAATTTTAATACTTACTCATTAGTTTATAGTATACTGAAATACAATTTATTTTTGTGTATTGATCTTATGTCCTACAAACTTACTAAACTTATATATTAGTTCTAGTAATTATTTTGGTAGACTCCATCAAAATCTGTACATAGACAATTATATCAATTGTGACTAAAGACAGTTTTACCTACTCCTTTATAATCCAGCTATCTTTACTTCTTTTTCTTCCTTCATTACTTTGGGTAGAACCTATAGGACAGTACTGAGTAGGAATAGTGAGAGTGGAAATATTCGTACTGTTTCTCGTTTTAGGGAGGAAATCATTCAGCTTTTCAAAATTATGACAACAGGTGACGGTTTCTTACAGATGATTTTTAGCAGATTGAAGAACTGCTTTCTATTCCTACGTGGATAATAGTTTTTACCAGGAATCAATGTTGAATTTTGTTAAAAGTTTTTCTGTATCTGTTGAGATACCTGTATAGTTTTTAATTAATTAATACATTAGCCTAGGCAACATAGAAAGATTCCATCTCTACAAAAAAAAAAAAAAAAAAAAAAGTTGTTTTAATTAGGCAGGTGTGGTGACTTGCATCTGTAGTCCCAGCCACTCAGGAGGCTGATACAGGAGAAACCCTTGAGACCAGGAGGTCAAAATAAATCACAATGATTGATTTTGAGATGTTAAACCAACAAGGAATTCCTTGGAAAACCCTCCTTAGTGACAAAGTATTATTGTTTTTAGAAAGTGTTAGATTTGCCTTGTTTAACTTTTTAAAAAAATTTGTGTCTGTGCTCACGATAAATAATGATGTATAGTTTTCTTTCCCTGTGATGTGTTTGATTTTGAAATCAGTATAATAACAGTCTCATAGAATACATTGGGATGTATTCTCTCCTCTTAAATTTTCTGGAAAAGTTTGTTTAAAATTGTTTTATGTCATTCTTAAATGTTTGATAGAATTCACTAGTTAAGATGTCTGACCTGAGTTTTCTTTGTGGAGAGATTTTTAATTACAACTTCAATGTCTTTACTATGACTGTTCAAGTTATCTAATTCTTTTTGAGAGAGCTTTAACAATGTGTGGTTTACATGGAATTTGACCATTTTATCTAAGATGTTGACTTTATTCCTATAAAGTTATCTTTTTAATATTTATAAAATCTGGAGTCATGTTATTGCTCTTATTCTTGATATAGACAATTTGTCTCTTCTTCCCTTTTTCTTAATCACTTGGACCAAAGGTTTATCAATTTTCTTTGTCTTCTCAAAGAACCAGCTTTTGCTTTCACTTATTTTTTCTCTATTGTTTTTAAGTTTCCTATTTCAGTGATTGATTCCCACTATGACTTTTATTATGTTCTTTCTTCTCCTTACTTTGGGTTTAACTAATTCTTTTTTTTTTTTCTAGATTCTTAAGGTGGCAGCATTTAATTGTTATATGTTCTATTTTCATTTTCAGTCAATTCAAATAATTTCTAATTTCACTTTTTATTTATTCCTTGACCTCTGAATTATTCAGAAGTCTGTTATTTGATTTCTAAATATCTGAGAATTTCCCATATAACTTTTGTTTGTTTGTTTGTTTTTTGTTTTTTGAGACAAAGTCTCACTCTGTCGCCCAGGCTGTAGTGCAATAGCGAGATCTCAATCTCAGCTCACTGCAACCTTCGCCTCCCAAGTGATTTTCCTGCCTCAGCCTCCAGAGTAGCTGGAATTATAGGCATGCGCCACCATTCCCAGGTAATTTGTGTATTTTTTGTACAGATCAGGTTTCACCATGTTGGCCAGGTTGGTCTCGCACCCCCAACTTCGAGTGATCCGCCTACCTCAGCCTCCCAAAGTGCTAGGATTACAGGCTTGAGTTTTGCAGTCCCAATATATCTATTGAGACTTATTTTGGGGTCTAGAATATGGTCTATTTGGGTAAATGTTTGGTGAGCACTTGGGAAAAACGTTTATTCGGTTGTTCAGTAGTGGGTATTCCATACATGTTAACCAGGTCAAATTGGTTGATAGTATTTTTCAAGGCTTCCATATTTCTGACTTACGCATCAAACAGAGACAGTATATTGAAATCTTGATATATCACTGTGGATTTGTGTATTTTTCCTTGCAGTTCTTTCAATTGATCCACTGACTTGCACTGTTTTCAGAGAAATCTACTGTCATTCTTACAATTTTCCTTTCTATGTAACATCTTTTTTCTTTTAGAATTTTCTCTTTATCACTGATGTTGAGCAATTTCATTATACTATGTCAAGGTTTAGTTTTCTTCATACTTCTGTGCTTAGGATTCATTGTGTTTTGTAGATGTGTAGTTACAGTTTTCATCCAATTTCGAAACTTTTCAGCTATTATATCTTCAAATATTTGTTCTGTTTCTCCCACTTCAGTAACTTCAATTACTCATATATCAGTCTCTTGAAATTGTCCCATTGTTCAATGATGCTTTATTTATTTTATACAGTTTATCCCTGTATTTCATTTTGAATCGTTTCTATTGCTATGCCCTCAAGTTTACTAATCTTTCCTCCGTAATGTCTAATTGGTCCATTCTATACAGTGTATTTTTGATCTTAGAAACTGTAGTTTTACTCTCTTGGAGTCTAATTTGGATGATTCTGTATCTTTCTGATCTCTATCAAACTTCTTAAATATATGGAATACAATCATAATAACTGTCTTAATGTCATTGCCTTATAATTCTGGGTTGCTTTTGACTAACTGATTTTTCTCTTCAGTATTGAGAAGAGAAATATGGTAATATGTATTATGAAGAAAAATGATAATCGGTAATATGATAACATATTATTTCTGTTTCTTTGCATACCTGGTAGTATTTGATTGATGCCAACATTAGAAATGTTGTCATATCAGGTACTAGTTATATTCGTTTTACTACAAGTATTTAAAAACTTTGTTCTGGGATGCACTTAAGTCACTTAAAAACATTCTTTTACGTCTTTCTTTTAAGGTGTGCTAGGTAAGATCAGAACAGCACTTAGCCTAAGTTTAATTACTCCCTTCTAATGAGGCAAGACCATTGTGAGTTCTCTGCCCAGTGCCCTGTGAATTATAAGGTTTTTGAGTCTGACCGGTAGGTATTATTCACAACTCTGTGAGAGTGCTAGGCACTGTACCCACTGATACTCTCAAATGGCTGTCAGCCTCGGGTACTTTTCTCACACACGTGCCTATCAATACTCTGCCAAATACTCAAATGGGACTCCTACGATCTTTAAACCTTTTTCTCCCCATGCGACCTGCTATCCTCTTGAATCCTGTCCCCTGAACTCCAGGTGTTTTTATCCCTCCATATTCCCAGTTCCATCTCCCCAACTCAGGCAGTCCACCAAGCTCTGCCTAGGTTCTCTCTACTTATACCATGGCCTAGAAACTCTATCAAGGCAATCATAGGACTCACACCATTCATTTCTCATCTCTCAATGTTCATTGTCCATCAGTACCAAACACTGAGCCAGATCCTCAGTGTTTCTCATATACTTCACCTTGTTTTCTAGTTCACATGGGTGGGGGGAGGGTAAATCTAGTCCCTCTTACTCCATCTGGGTTCAAAGTAGAAATTTCATATTTACATGTAATTTTTCAGTGCTTCCAAATTTGGTTTTCAAATGACACATATGAATTTATGAATTTAAATATTTTATCCACAAAGAAGTATGCTATCTTTAAGTATGAAATTTTTTTTGTAGGAAGACATGATTCAATAATGAGTAAGGAACCATTATAAAATTATTTAATCCTCTCTCCCAACCATTTCATTCTTCAGTGAAGCTGTGCAAAAATTATTTCTTCAACATTTACTCAGCCTTCTCAGCCTAAGCCCATTACTAAGAACTGGATTGGAGAGCAAATCCGACTGGCCCGAGCCCCATGGGACACTATATTTTGAGCTTAAGAGAACAAATGGCTTGCTTTTGCTAAGGATACGTTAAAGCAAAATTTGAACTATTTCCTTTCAAGAAAATATTTCCTTATAGTTCCCACAGTGTCCTCTTGGGGAGAAGAGAAAGTAGGTATAAAAACTTTCCACATTTAATATATAATTAGCCATGTGATTTGATGTAATTTGAAATTGTCTCATACACTTTTATTATAAAAAAGAAAAGTTTCAAAAGAAGGCATAAGTTACAAAATTTTAAGGCCAGCAAATGTCTGTGAAAACTCTAATGCCTCTCCATATAGTAGAGATTTAGTATGTGAACAAAAGACATAAAGAAATACCCGTCTCACCTAGCTAAGGCAGCAGACAAGCAAAGGGTATCACCTCCTTCTTGGGGGCGAGGGGGTAGAATTTCAAAGGCTTAAAATTTGGTAGGGAGCAGTGGGGAAAGAAAGAGGAGTTAACTGATACCACTGAAGTTAATGGGGAATTGGGAAAGTGTGGCTGAGAAAAACTCACTTTCTACTACTTTTCCCTGTATTTATTTAAATTTTTATCACAAAGCTTCATTTTTTTACTTAAATATATTACAAGTAACTTACATAATAAATATGACATAAGCAGGACATAATTAGCCTCTTTTTCTTTATTATCTACAAACATATATGGTGTATATACATGTATACATTTGTGCTGGTATTTGAATTAATACTTGGAGTTGCATTGCTCAGATATATTATTTACACTTGAAATGAGATTGTTCTTATGAAATGTTCCTATCAATTTTGATAAACATAAGTTTGAAACTTTATGCCATCATATAGATAAATTCTAGAAATCAATGAGTTTAGTTTCCTTAAAAGTAAAAATACGACATTACTAATAAGCATTTTGCCTAAAGTCATGAGTGGTACCAGTGATGCTAACAACCTCAGGGAGAGAATTCTTGATCTCTCCCTGATTTGGCATCAGCTGCATCATGTTTGAAATCGGAGCATAGGGTATCAAAAAGACACAAGCGTCATGCTTGATTTGCTTAGAAAACATCTCACTTGTGGAGCAGCTCAATCAGAAAGTGAGCTTAACTCATCAAACCCAAATCTGAATCATTTGAAATTCCTTCCATCCATACCTCACCTCCCATCTATGATGAAAGGAGAAGTTCAATCAGAATAAACAAATACTAAGAATGTATTTAAATTACCAGGTTAAAGCAATATTAGCCAAAAAGCAGGGTTATGTGACCTCTGTTCAACAATATAAAACTTCTGATGGTAGTTTAAATATACAGGACTCCTCTACAATGCCTAGCATTACGTCTCGTACCTAGGATGCATGATCAATTGATTTGAGACAAAATGATTTACAAACAAACTGTGAATGACATTCTTTTATTGGGCAAATCTCAAGACTGGGGAAATCACAGATCTACACTAGTAATTATGATACCAATAGGGAACATGCTGGAAAGAACACATGTAAAAGATTCAAAGAGGAAGACATGATTAAGTTCAGATAGAAATATGAGAGACTTTATGAAGTAGGGGGCGTAAGTGGGGGAGGCAACATCTGAGCTAAGACTTAAAGAATTAATATCAGTCCATTTATTTAAAAAGTATGCTGTAAAATTATGTAATATTATACAAATTATCTGCATTTAAAATTCCATGTTATATTGAAAAGGAGGTAGAAGGAAGAGATGAAAGAAAGTTATAGCATGTTAAACACCATATCTCAACGAGAGCCACTCAAATATAATATTTTACTCAACTTTGAAAATGAGCTGAATAGAGATTAAACATAACTTTTGGAAATTTAAAGGAAACCACTTTACAAAAATGATACTTTCCAAAAGAGTGGAAGACATAAAAGCTAATAAACCATATACTATACTGTAACTAAAAAAAATGTTTTTCAAGACAAATAAAAATTTAAAAGGGGCAACATACAGGGAAGTACAGAGATAAAAAAGAAAAAGGACAAAATGACAGGAATGTGCACTATTTATTTAAAACTTTTCAAGTATAAAATGGATAATTATTCATTGTTAAAAGACTTGTGAACTGAATCAAAAGACAAAATTCAGTGTTTACATGAGTATGCTGATTACAAAGAACAAGGCTAAAACAATATCACAAAAATCCCAAAACAACAGACAAACATATTTTGGACAAATTCAAACATAGTAGGCTTAGGTATTCAAAACTCAATACCAGAAACATTAAAAATAAATATCAAATAGTGTCTAAAGAGTGACATTTTAACATGATAAAAGATAAATCATTAAGATAGCATATACTTTGATGCCCTAAATCATATTTCATTAAATATTGTTAATAGGAGAAAAGGGCAAAATCACAATAGTATAGAAAACTTAATATTGACGCATTCTTAAATAGATCACAATTCAAAAGCATTTGGCTTAGTTATCTTTCAATATGTCTCAGTGAAATCAATATTTACTTAATATTTCAAGTATTGGACAAAGGTAGAAAAGTTGTTTCTTAGTGAAGAAACAAGTTATCAAATGTAGAGAGAGCTAATTAAAATTTTGAAAGGCAAACGTCAAATGGTCAAAAACAAACATGAACACAGAAGATAGTATAATTTAAAAGGCTGATTTCATGCACAGACACACTCATGCACACACAAAGAGGAAACTGTGTTCTATATTGCTCATGAAATATCTGTAAAGAACAACAGTATATTAGAAAACCTGGATAAAAATGGAACCAAACAAAGCACTAAACAAAAATATAATACACGTTTTTCTGAGTTAAAGAAAGAACGCCATAGGTAGACTGAAAGGTCACACGTGTTCCAGATTAAACTACTGATAAAAGCACCCATACTTACATGAATTTCAGCAAAATTTTTGGAATTCAAAGACATAGAAAATATATGTTTTTAATCCAGACTGAGGAAAGAGGTGTCCTAAAAATAAATCTGGCATCTTTCATCCTTTTCTGCAACTTAAATTTCTAAGACATTGGGAAAACAGCAAGACAGTTTTGAGGAATAAAGTTATGACCCAGAATTACATATGCAATGAAGTGGATATAATGATAATAGGCATTGTCAGAGAAATGAAAGGGACCTGAAAATGTTCCAAACATGCTCTTTTCTTGACAGTATCACATGGCAAGCACTATGCTAAACAGTTTACATGCATTATTTCATTTCATCCTCATATCATCCCTATAATGTGACATTTAAAAAGGAAGAACCAAAGCTTGAATTAAGCAGTTCCCCCAAGACCACAAATACAAGGTACAGTAAGAACTTCAACCCATCTCATTGACACCAACGTCCTTGATTTTATTCACTCGTTTATATAACTCCCTTAAGTAGTTATTAGGATATCTCTGCATCAGTATGTTAGACAAATAATATGGCAAGTTTCCTAACAATCCAAGGGCTTCCTAATTAGCCCCATAGCCTTCTAAGTGCACATCCCCCCTTCGCATCCCCTTGCTTTATTTTGCTTTTTTTGAACATCAGTGGACAGAATTGACCATGGCATGTATCACCATTAGTTCATGTACATTCACTTGACTTATACCATTTTTTCCAATAGATATAAATCTCAATCCCATTCCTTTCCCTCCTACAAGAGCATCACAGGCTCTTATTTATTTGCTCTATTCTTTTAATCTACCTTCCAAATCATTGCATTCTTGGCCTCTGTAAATTCTGGATTTAATGATCCTCTTTGTCTTTTTTGAAACCTTTTTGTTTTGTTTTACTTTAAGCACATGGTTCTTAGTTGCCTGGAAAATCTTTTTCTATCCCATTATTTTCAACATTTTTGCATCATTTTAAGTGTGTCTTCATTATCCAAAATTTACTGAATATTGTATTGAAATCCAGCCTGATTGACTTCTGATCTTTGAATTTAATAGATCATATTTCCTTTAGTTATACTAAAGCCGATTTCTACTGGCATATTTTGTATTATCTATGAAACACTCCATGTTTTTGTTTCCCCTTTTTTGTTTTCCTAGGCTCCATTGGATATATAGATAGAGTATTTCTTTTTTTAGTTTAGCTCCCACTTGTAAGTGAGAACATGTAGCATTTGGTTTTCTGTTCCTGTTACTTCAGAGCCACTTAGGATAATGGCTTCCAACTCTATCCATGTTGTTGCAAAGGGCATGATCTCAATCTTTTTGATGGCTGTGTAGTATTCCATGGTGTATACGTTTTCTTTATCCAATCCACCAATGATGGGAATTTAAGTTGATTCTATGTCTTTGATATTATGAATAGTGCTGCAATGAATATACACATGTGTGTTTTTTTATGGTAGAACAATTTATATTCCTTTGGGTGTATACCCAATGATGAGATTGCTTGGTCAAATGGTAGCTCTGTTTTAAATTCCTTGAGGAATCACCAAACTGCTTTCCATAGTGGGTAAACTAATTTACATTCCAACCAGCAGTGTATAAGCATCCCCTTTTCTGTGCAAACTTGCCAGCATCTGTTATTCCTTGACTTTTTAATAATAGCCATTCTGACTGGTATCTCAATTGTGGTTCTGATTTGCATTTCTCTAATAATTAGTAATGCTGAACATTTTTTCATATGCTTGTAGGCTGCCGTGTGTGTCTTCTTTTGAGAAGTGTCTATTCATGTCCTTTGTCCATGTTTTAATGGGCTTGTTTTTGCTTGTTAATTTGTTTAAGTTCCTTATAGATTCTGGATATTAGACCTTTGTCAGATGCATAGTTTGCAAATATTTTCCTCCATTCTATAGGTTATCTGTTTGCTCTGTTAATTTATTTTGCTGTGCAGAAGCTCTTTAATTTAATTGGGTCTCATTTGTTAATTTTTGTTTTTGTTGCAATTGCTTTTAGAGTTTCCATCATGAAATATTTGCCAGGGCCTATGTCCATCCAGAATGATCTCTTTTAAGTTTTCTTCTAAAGTTGAAATGACCATACTGCCTATAGCAATTTACAGATTCAATGCTATTTATCAAAGTGCCAACATTTTTTACAGAATTAGGAAAAAAACTATTCTAAAATTCACATAGAACTAAAAAAGAGCCCAAATACCCAAAGCAATCCTAAGTAAAAAGAACAAAGCCAGAAACATTACACCACTTGGATTTAAACTATAGTTCTAGGCTACAGTAATGAAAACAACATAGTGCTAGAACAAAATAGACACATAGACTAATGGAACAGCTTAGAGAACCCCAGAAATAAAGCTGTAGTACATCTACAACCATCTGATCTTTGACAATAACAAAACAGGGAAGGACTCCCTATTCAATAAATGGTGCTGGAACAGCTGCACAGCCATATGCAGATGATCAAAACTGGACCTCTCCCTTTCACCACACACAAAAAATCAACTCAAGATGGACTAAAGACTTAAATGTAAAATCTAAAACTATAAAAACTCTAGGAGAAAACTTATAATACCTAATACCATCCTGAATCTTTTTATAAGAAGAAATTTCATTAGAACTTTAAGCAGAGCACTTCGTTGTAAACTTGTCTTCCTACATTTGTTATGTATTTTAAGAAAAGATTCCATGTTCAAATTATTAACTCCATCTTTAATCACAGATTGTAGACAAAATCTTCTATAGATCTATCTCAGAGAAACAGAGACCTGCTCTCCAATTTTCAAAATATTACTAGATAAGCCAGATGTCTAAATAAAAATGGGTCTCTTGAAACATGGTCCGAAGTTCAAGATAACCTGGTCTGTATAGAATTGTAGGAGTGCATATTCTTCATCATAAATGCCACAGCACATGGTCCTGCAAAGAACTTGTCTCTAGGGGTACGTGGGAAGAATTTTTTTAAAAAGTAAAATATTGGCCGGGCGCGGTGGCTCAAGCCTGTAATCCCAGCACTTTGGGAGGCCGAGACGGGTGGATCACGAGGTCAGGAGATCGAGACCATCCTGAGCTACACGGTGAAACCCCGTCTCTACTAAAAAATACAAAAACTAGCCGGGCGAGATGGCGGGCGCCTGTAGTCCCAGCTACTCGGGAGGCTGAGGCAGGAGAATGGCGTAAACCCGGGAGGCGGAGCTTGCAGTGAGCTGAGATCGCGCCACTGCACTCCAGCCTGGGCGACAGAGCTAGACTCCGTCTCCAAAAAAAAAAAAAAAAAAAAAAAAAAAAAGTAAAATATTGAAGGGGGGGAAGGGAGAAAAGCAAAGTAGTCTGGTTTAGAAATTTGAACCCAAAATCAATTCTGAGCTTCTAGAAAAAAAACCAAGACCTTTATTACCATACATTAAGTAGGCAATTAGTGTAGACCATTGGCCTTAATGTTAATAATGGTGGCTAAATCCACCTAAAAGACTGGTAGCTTGAGCTTTCCACTGAAGACTGTCAGTATCATTCAGGAAAGTCCTTAAGACGACCTTGAGCTTAGAAAAGAAATCCTCAGGTGTAGGTCCTATTGAAAATGTTGAATCCTTTGAATTACTCTACAGGCATTTTATGTCTATTTAGCATAGTCTTTTCCTAAGAAGGCTCTTCACTGAAACTGAATCAGAATTCTCACTGCATTCTCTAGGGCATCCTCCTCTGAGCCTCATTGTGAAGAATTTCTTTTACAACCTAAGGCCTGAAAAAGTTTGCCTCTTCTGAAGGATAGTTATGCATCCTCTGATCTGATAATAAAATTAAGTAACTGACCAAGACTCAGTTTTTTCTCAGAGCCAAATCTGAGTCTGAATAATAATAGTAACTACTTAGAGTCTAATCACCTGCATATATTTTTTCTACCCAGTACGTGACTTTCTACTTCCGCTTATATTTCCCTTCTTCCTGACTCTGTATGTCTATGTTATCATTATTTATAACATGTGTTCCCTTTATAAAATGTTTCAAATCCTTTGTGGGTCAAGATGGTAAATAAGTAAGAAACTAAATAGGTACTTCTAATCTATCTTTTTAATACCTTGATCTACCTATTAATTTTTTTATCCTCTCTCCCTTCCCAAGGCATCCCCTTTTCAGTGAACAGCTACACTGTCTACTCAGACTGCATGCCAAAAACCTAGAAATCATCTATAATTCTCTTTTTGTCGCTTTTCACATAAAACTCATTAGTCAATTCTATTGGCTCTTCCTCTAATTACATTCTGTTTGTTTTTGGAGGTTTTTTTTTATTTTTCCCTCCATCTCTATCCCTTCTGTCCTGAAATACATTGTACCATCTCTCTTCTGGATTACTACAATTGTTTACTAACAGTTGTCTATAGCCAGGCGTGGTGATTCATACCTTTAATCCCAGCACTTTGGGAGGCTGAGGCGGGTGGATCACCTGAGGTCAGGAGTTCAAGACCAGCTTGGCCAACATGGCAAAACCCCGTCTCTACTAAAAATACAAAAATTAGCTGGGCATGGTGGCATGTGCCTGTAATCCCAGCTACTAGGAGGGCTGAGGGAGGAAGATCCCTTGAAACTGGGAGGCAGAGGTTGCAGTGAGCCAAGATCCTGCCACTTCACTCCAATGTAGGCAACAGAGTGAGACTCCATCTCAAAAAACAAACAAACAAACAACAACAACAAAAAACAGTTGTCTCTTCTTCCATTCTTATCCTACTAAAATTATGTTTTAATAGAATGATCCTTCAAAATATAAAACAGATATTTTTCTCTGCTGCTTAACATCTTCTTATGGTATTTCACCGCACTTTAATGAATTAAAAGCCATGGTCCATGGTCCGTAGTCCAAGGCCAAAAAGGTTCCACACAGTCTGGTCACTGCCTATGTCTGTTCCCCCAATTCCAATGACCCACCCACACTGGCCATCCTTCTGTTTCCTCAGACATGCCGTTTACTTCCATCTTTTGACTTGCCTTTGCCCCCAGACAGAGTATTGTCTCATGACTGCCTCCTTCCTCTTTCACGTCTCACCGACCCACTTCAAGTGCTGTCTTCTCAGAAACGCATTCCCTTGCTGCTCTTGCCCCCACCACTACCAAACTAACATTGCCACCTGCCATCACTTGCCAGCTCTTTCCTCAGTTTTATATTCTCCATTGCACTAATCACTGCCTTATTATATTTATATCTTCTGCCTTCAAAGATAAATATCTTGAAAATAAGAACATTGCCTCTCATGATTATTGCTGCAAATTCATATCCAAAATCACACATAATTAGTGTTCTCAATAAATATTCACTTAATGAATGAATGCTTATTTGTTTCAGAAATGTAAAGCTTAGCCACTTGAATTAGGCCAATGAAAACTAATAAAGACTAGGAAAACGCACTGCCTTCCAAGAGCTGCAATCTATTTGGAACGACAAAGTCAATACATGGAACACAATTAGTAAAAATGCAAAGATGATCTAGGGAGGGCAAACACTTGTCACTGGAAATAGACCTGGTGAGTTCAAGTTTCAGCAGCCTGTCTGAAGCTTTCTGCAGATCAGAGTTTGCTGCTCCTTACTCGAATGCTAGGCCGAAAAGGGTGAAGTATAACCTGTAAGATATTAATACTTATCTGTAGAAGAGGAAGACAGATCACATCATATGTTAAAATCCTAACTCTGCCTTTTATTCTCTGGATCAATTTCCATTTCTTATATTTCTTATTTATAAAAAGGGAATAATAATAGTGCCTAACCAGGAGAATTGCTTGAGCCCAGGAGACGGAGGTTTCAGTGAGCCGAGATCATGCCACTGCACTCAGCCTGGCCAACAGAGCGAAATTCTGTCTCAAAATAAATAAATAAAAATAATAGTGGCTAACTTATTCATTCAACACCATCAAGAGCATTAATCAGGCATTAATCTGGGAAGAGTATTGACTTAAAAAGATAAGGGTCCATTCTCACTGAGTTTCCTTTCTAAGAGAATATCTGAGTTAATTATATGAGATAAAGATGGAAATGTTTAGCAGAGTACCTGGTACCAAATAACCACTCAAAATTTTTAGCTGGTATAATTTTCACTAAGTATGACAAGACATTGTAGGTTTGAGAGCAGGAAAAAAATCTTAAAAGCAGTGCTTTAGAAAGAATAATCTTGTAGAACTAAATAGAAATGATTCAACAGCATTGAGATTAGAAATGGGAAAACTAGTTATAATTTTCATTATTTGTATGGTCTTGTATCATTTTGCCAAAAGTAAGAATAATTCCAAAATCATATCTTCGATTTTACTCTGACAACCTTGTTTACGGTAATTCAGTTGGCTTTCTCTTGCCAATAATGGATTCTGGCAATGAACTTTAACTTGGCAGTATACTTAGAACCAAGAATAGACAATGATATAGCAAAGACCATGTTATAGCTCAGCATCATCTCATTTTTTACTTACCAATCACAGATGCCTAATATAGTAAGTTCTGTGCTGAGCATTGCTTTCTAAAATAATTACATAATTAAGAAATTTCTGATATCTGCGAGTTTGCAAGTAGTAGAGATGAAAAATATACAACAAGTATATTCTTGGAAGAATTTTTATTCTTGCTGTGAACCATGAAGTTTTATTCTTGTTGGAAGAATTTTTTATAACTGTTGCAGACAATTTAGTATGGAAGTTACAAAGAGGAGCAAATGACTATCAGAGAAGACTCCACAGAAGAGACAATGGCATATTCAAGGATGAGTAATTTGCTAGACATAAAAAGAAGAAATAATAGTATTCTTTGTTGACAATAGTAGTGATCACTAACATTTACTGAGAGCTTGCCATGTGTCAGTTACTATTCTATTTTATAAGAATTAACTGACAATCCCAATAATAAGCCATGAAATGACTACTCTTGGTATTCTTGGTTGGTAGGTAAGGAAATCAAAGCCCAGAGTAATTAAGTAACTTGTCTATGGACACATACCTATGAAGCAATAAACTACTATTTGAACCTAAGGAATCTAATTCAAGAACTCAAGTTCATGATAGGTCATATTCTTTCCCTACAACATATACTGTATTCTATTAGCTTCACATCTAATTAATGTTCTGGTAAAGAAAGCTAAGAGGGAGACATAAACAATCCTACTTTCTTTTCTTTTTTTTTTTTGAGACGGAGTCTCGCTCTGTCGCCCGGGCTGGAGTGCAGTGGCCGGATCTCAGCTCACTGCAAGCTCCGCCTCCCGGGTTTATGCCATTCTCCTGCCTCAGCCTCCCGAGTAGCTGGGACTGCAGGCGCCCGCCACCTCGCCCGGCTAGTGTTTTTGTATTTTTTAGTAGAGATGGGGTTTCACCATGTTAGCCAGGATGGTCTCAATCTCCTGACCTGGTGATCCACCCGTCTCGGCCTCCCAAAGTGCTGGGATTACAGGCTTGAGCCACCGCGCCCGGCCTCAACAATCCTACTTCAATCCCTATCTATCCAGCCACCCCTAGGGTGGATGGTTTCTCCAGTACTGATTTCCCACATATTGTGAGAGCACAGAGTATAATCTCTTTACCTCTCCTTGGTCATGGGACAGAAACATAAGGCTTGTGTGCTACAATCAATTAGATGTGGAACAACGTATCCATCCCTGGGAATCACCTGCTACTTCATCTATCAATGTCACCAAAAATATTGGCGACCTTAAAGAACAAGGTCAGGAGAATAAATAATGGAAGAATTTGAGAGATGCCCAATTCTACCAATAGTTTTCCTTTTCAAATTGGTACAAAGTAGTAAAAATTTTTATTCATTCACAGCAGGAGTATCCCCTGACTATGAGTAAAGAAATTTCAGAAATAAGAAGGGAATTTAAGGCAAATGATGTATATTTTGGTTTTATTTGGGAAGTAAAGCCTCTAACAATCAAAGGATGGGACAAAACTTTCTAATTAAAAGAATACAATTTCTTGTTTTTAATTTTTGTTTTTCTTCAGTTCTCCTTAAAAAAAAGAAAAGAAAAGAAAGGAAAACACGATATATGTGCAGAACGTGCAGGTTTGTTACATAGGTATCCGTGTGCCATGATGGTTTGCTGCACCTATTGACCTGTCCCCTAAGTTCCCTCTCCTTACCCCTCACGCCCAACAGGCCCCAGTGTGTGTTGTTCCCCTCCCTGTGTCACCTGTGTCCATGTGTTCTCAATGTTCAGCTCCCACTTACGAATAAGAATAGGCAGTGTTTGGTTTTCCGATCCTGTGTTAGTTTGCTGAGGATGATGGCTTCTAGCTTCATCCATGTCCCTGCAAAGGACATGATCTCAAGGAATATAACTTTTTTTTTTTTTTTTTTTTT
>NW_012120376.1:4563574-4594560 GCF_000951035.1 Colobus angolensis palliatus
GTGTTAGCCAGGATGGTCTCGAACTCCTGACCTCGTGATCCGCCCGTCTCGGCCTCCCAAAGTGCTGGGATTACAGGCTTGAGCCACCGTGCCCGGCAAGGAATATAATTTCTATGTTCTAAAAAAAAAAACAGTGCTTTCTTATTTTTCTTTCAAGAGGGTAACCTAAAAAGTATGAGAAAAACATTTTTTTATGGCCAAGTATTTTTCTAAAGTCAAGTACAAAAATTATCTTAATATTGTACAAAACATCCAGAATATAATCTGGACTTTTTAGTAACTAAATAATTTGACTATCCTAATGCGGCCATCTCATACCCAATTTGCTGATTTTAGACTAAAATAGTCAAGTAAATCTAAAGCCCCAGAATGAACAAAACTTGCCTAATTCCAGCAATTTCATTTTCAGGCAAAATACATCATTTTGTAATGATGCGGTAATACACTGTACGAACAGATCAATTTATATATTTACATGTTATTAAGAGTAATAATATAGTATAATGGTTATGAGAACAAATTCTTAAGGTAGACTGGCTCTATTTGAATCCTAGCTCCTCCAGTGACTAGTCATATGACTGAGTAAGTCATTCAGCCATCCTGTGCTTCAGTTCCCCCTTTTGAAAACTGGTTATATTATTAGCATGTACCACATAGACTTGTTACAAAGATTAAATTAGCGAACACATGTAAAACTTGTGGAACAATCTGGCGCACAGTGAGTTGCAGTGTCTGCTAACACTTGCTAATGTTGTTTTCATACATTACATCATTTAATCTTCAAATTAAGCAAGATATTTAAGTAGGACAGATACAAGCCATCTTTGTCTCTTTTCTATGCACTAAATCCCATAAGCTGTATTTTTGGTTTCATGAGTGAATGTGTGTGTGTGTGAATGAGTTAAAATCCTGCACACACGCCTTGTACCCTGAGATTATAAATTTCACAATGCCTTGTATACCATAGTCTCTAATTAAGAGCAAGGTAAATGTTTGAGATAGATATGGTAATTACCCTGATCTGAACACTATACATTGCATGTATCACAGTATCACTGTGTGCCTGATAAATATGTACAGTATGTGTCACTTCAAAGAAATATTTTAAAGAGTGTTATGGTAGAATACTGATAAAAATGATACTGGGTTTATGCATCAATTTGTTGGACACTGATAAGAACTTGCAAATAAATGAATGAAAAGATAATGGTCAGAAATATAATTCTTTACTAGGCAATATTAGCAAACAAAAATTTAGAGGTAAGGAATTCAGATAGGAAAACACAGATTCTACCTGTACTATTATTTAGCAGCTGAGGAAATGCAGACCTCCTAAATCTAAGTGGTTTGTCTATTAATGATCATCCATTTGGAAGAGTTAAAATAAGTTCACCACAACTATCAATGTTTATTCATATTAAGTACCTGTGTATCATTTGATTGCATTTCTTAAAATACCACAAATTCTTCTGGAGTCACACCCAGAGCCCCCTTTCCAGACCACTGCTCAACCCAAGTGAGTCAGCCTGGGGTCCACTCTCTGTTCCAGCTGAACCACTACCAGTGCCCATTTCCTCATCCTGCCTCAGAGCTGAGGCCTCCAGAGGATTCCACTCTGCAATTTACCTGACAAGGAAAAATCATATTATTTGTTATAGACAAATTAAAATCTATTAATAAAATCATAACCAAAATGTTGAAGGAACTTGCGACCATATAAAATAAAAATAAATAAATAAATAGCCCAGCTGAGGAAACTGGGCTGATCAGCAGGGAACCGTGAGGGTTACGGTTATCACGGTCGTGATAACTGACTTGGACTAGGTGAGAGGCAGAGATAGGGAACAATAATTGAATTGGCTCTTATGTTACTTCCAGCTGGAGACCTGGAACTAGTGACTAAAATTAAAGGAGATAGATTTGGACTTAAGAGACAGAAGACTTATTGACACTAGAAGGTAAAATAGGTTCTTTGTATGGTTCTGGGTTCCTTATCCTCGAGCTAGAAAGGGAAGCAGGGCCTAGAGAACAACTTGTTAAAAATGCGGTAGAGAATATTCCAAAACAACTGGATGGGTAGCTGTACTGAGCAACCTTTGAAGTCTGAAAAATCAGAATCTATGACACTCTAAAACTATGAAATATAAGGAACACATGAATAAACTGAAGCTCACAAAAATAATCTCTAAGAAAGCTTTCTATTATCAAGATGAAATTTTCACATATCTAAAAATGAAAATGCAATAGGCTATTAAATATATATATATATGTACTGTCACTGCTCTAAGCATTTTTACATACTGTTGTATATTGGACTGTGTTTCCAGAATATGTTTAAGTCCTAATTCCCAGATCTTACTTGGAGATAAAATCTGTATAGATATAATCAAGGTAAACCATGAGATCATACTGAATTAGGATGGGCCCTAAATCCTATGAATGATGTCCTTTACGAAGGAGAGATGTGAGACCCATATACACTCAGAAAAGAAGGCCACGTGAAGATGAAGGATTAGATCGTTGCTATGTGGCCACAAGCCAAGGAACGCCAAGGAAAACCAAGGATTGCCAATAGCCACCAGAAGCTAGAAGAGGCAAGGAAAGATTCCTTCAGAGCATGGCCCTGCCAAACACCTTAATTTCAGAGTTCTAGCTTCCAGAATAGCCTCTACTCCAAGAGTAAAGTAAATACACTTCTGTTGTCTTATGCCAATTCACTTACAGTAAATTTGTTATGGCAGCCCTAAGAGTCTAATAAACATGATTTATTTAATTTGTTTCTTACAGCAACACAAAGGAAAGTATTAATATTATGATCTCCACTGACAGATTTTTTTTAAAAAAGCTAAGATCTAAGAGGTCAGAAAACTTGGTCAAGGTCACATGCCAGAAAACAGCAGAATAAGATGCCTCCATCCAGCTCCATATTCCTGGGAATCCCATTCCCTGCTCCATGTTACCTCCAACAAACATGCATTCACTTAGAGAACATCACAGTTTCCATTCGACTATTCTCACACATCTCACGGTAGTACAGTTTTTAGCAGCCACCATCTCTAGTGAGCTAGGGGTTCTAGCAGAACCTAATTTAGGTGGGATAGGTAAAGTCCAGGAACCAGAATCAAAGTGCAGATCCCCGATGGCTTCTCTTTAGACCAGGTAAGTGCCTGTACTCACCTCCTGGGTAGCCACACCCTTCCTCCAGTCCCATGTCTCATCTAAAATATTTTATGTTCTAAATTATGATTTAGTGGGAATAAAATATAATCAAAGGTCTGTACTGAAGACTTTCTATAGGGAGAAAATACTCGCTTGTACAAATAAATATTCTTAGCTGTTAACTTTAACAATCAGGAAACAATGCTGGGGACAACCGTTTGAAGCCATCACTGGTTTCTATTTTAGTCAAAGGACTGATCTAAAAGTGCCATAAGTCTTTGTTACACCTTTAAAAAGATTTTTTAAACCACATATACAGAAAGCAACAAAGAAAGCTACAATGATGGGTGAGCTTCTGAGGAACTCTGATGGAGGCTGACATCCGCCTCTCACACATGTGGCTATCATCTGGATCCTCATCTGTTCCTTTGCTGAGAGAAGGAGCTTTTGGCATGAGAAATCCACTGACTGCTGGTAAGCTGCTGCCAGGCAAGCCTCCAAGTGCTTACCTGCCTGTTCGAGAGAACATTTTAAAATATTTATATATACATGCTAATAAAAACTAAACCAAACAATGTACCCAGGTACTTTTTAAAAGCCACTGCCATACTATGTCATTGTATTTGGAAAATTGCTAAATTTTACTTCTGAGTAAACACTTCATAACTGACATGCTGGAAATATATACGTGTGTGTGTGTGTGTATATATATTAGTAGGCTATGTTATATTTATATTCTAGTAGGATACTGTTATGGATACGTCTATATATTTTACATATATCACTATCATATGTATCATATACGATGTATATGATTTTATATCAGATATCATATCATATATCAGATATACATCTGAGATATAAGATGATATATGATAATATATGATACATATATCAGATATATATTTAATATGAGATATATTTCTAATATCTCATATATACACATATATATGCGTGTGTGTGTGTGTGTGTGTGTGTGTGTTGTATCCATAACAGTATCCTACTAGTATGGTCTTAAACCTCTAGGATATAGCTACCTATACATAGACAGATAGATAGAAAGATAGATAGATAGATAGATAGATAGATAGATAGAGGTCAGAAAGCCACTGCAAAACCTGTTTCAATTCCCAGGATGAAAGCAGGGTTTTTCTTCAAAGGAAAAGCCCCTAGACTAGAGGTGACTTACTCTGACATTCCAAATTCACCCAACATTTATTGGGTAGATACTTCTTGTCTTGAAGTTCTGTGGTAGACTGGGGTTACAACAGTGATGAAACAACAAGGCAGAACAGCATGATGAGTGGAGAAACACTGGCTTGAGAGTCAAGTTTCAATTCCCAAGTCGAATGTTCACTAGCTGTGCTGCCCTGCACATCTCATCTGTGCACGAAATCATAAGATCAACCTCACAGGCTATTAGGAGTATTCAATGAGATGGTGCGTGTACAGCACCTAGCCAGGCCCTGCAAGTGCCGCCATGCCTCAGTAAGTGTTCCTTCCTTTCCCTCCCAGTGGGAACTCATGCCCTCCTTTGGACCGTAGCCTCAGATTCATATCTTATTCTATTGTCAGTGCCTCAGTGTATCAGACACATCCCTTCTGAGCAAACCTCAGGCCTCCTGTCCTGTCCTTGAGGTAGGAGGCTATGGAGCATGTTCAATTTCTCTGGGTATGGCATAAAGAGGAGCCCCTGAAAACAGACTGGTTGCAAAAGGGTGAGATTTGAGGTCATGTTTAGGATTTCATAATTTATCGTAATAGTAATTGGAGCCATCAAAGGGCTTAAAGCAGAATTTCCCTTTTAAAGGTTTACTCTACCACCGGAGACAGGCAAGGACGCATGAGGACTTTTGAAGTAGTTTAGTCAAAAGATACTGGGATTTTGAGTTGGGGGACGGACGGTTGTCAATGGAGAGAAAAACAATTGAATGGATTTAAGGAAAAATTACAAGTGAAATGTCTGGCTGGAGATTGATTAGACATGAAGTAGAGGGAGAGAGAAAAAAATCAATAATACATTCACAATGAACAAGATCTTAGAATAATATTTGGCACATAATGAACATCTGATAAATGTTAGTGATTGTTATTTGATTTGTATACTTTATACACAATGTATTAAAATATACAAAAATTACATATAAATTCATTTTTTTAGTACAAAATTATGAAAGGATTTCCTGTAACTTTGTTCCTGAAATTCTTTGGCTAAGCATCTCACTGAATTTACAATTGGTTATAATTTTATGATAATCATTTTGCATACTCAGAAATTCTTACAAAAAGAGAAATCTAAATTACAGTTTATTTCCAAATGTCATGAAAATTTTATGAATACTAATTTTAACAATTAATGAAGTTGACTTGATATTATATTTTGTAGGCATTTCATTAAACATTTATCACTGCTAGTTTTATGGTTTTATTTTTTGGACTTTGGAAGATATTGTTTGTTTTCAGGGCTCAAATATTTCCAAAGGACTTTAAAAAAGCTACTAGGACCTAAGCTATGTGCCTGTCATGCCTAATGAATACTATGAATCTGAAATGGTGGACACCTGAGAAAGAATAGCCTGAAGCTAGGGTTGTAACACCTAGGATTCTGTGAAAAAGAGAAAATTTGGAGAAAACGGCATAATGTGATGTGATTTTTTTGGAATTCTTATTCATTGGTTCCCAGGCTCTCTCAGCCTTAACATGGGGAGTTTAACAAATGTCATCATAGTTTAATAAACACCATTTACCCATTTCATCTTATTTATCTGTAAATGAAGGCTTAAGAAATATACACTTTGTTGTACTGTTTAAGATGAAAATCACTGCATATTAATGATTATCCTCTGAAAGTACTGTGCTTTCAAAAAGATAGCAAGCATTACTTCTTAGAAAGGCATTTTTTTTAGCTTGAAAGGACATTAAAAATCACATCAGTGAAAAAGGAGAAATGGCTTGCCCAAGATCATTTAGCAGCTACTGACCAACGGAGTCACTTCCAGGAATATCTTGACTAGTTCTTTCCAGTGTTGGTGGCTTTGAGGGACAACTGAGTGCTACTCAGGGACTGCAGTCTTGAATCTCCATATCAGCTCATACGGCATTCAAAGTGTTCATACTCTGGTCCCATATATAAAGGCAACATCCTTAGAAATCACCGTGAAAAGGGGAAGCCTCATACACCATTGGTGGGAATGCAGATTAGTATAGTCTCTGGAGAAGAGTATTGAGGTTCCCCAAAAAACTAAAAGAAGTTCCTTATGATCTGGCAATTTCAGTACTGGGTATATATCCAGAAGAAAGGAAATCAATACATCAGAGAGATGTCTGTACTCTCATGTTTATTGCAGCACTATTCACAATAGCCAAAATATGGAATCAACCCAAGTGCCCATCAATGGACAAAGAAACTGTGGTAATTAAAGCAGACCAGGTTTCATAGCATACATAATCCCACAGATTACATCTTTAATAAATTTACTTTTAACTGAGTTACATTAAAAGTTTGTGTGCCCAGACATAGCCTCAAAACTACGTCCATGCTACACGGAAGGACTGAAATAACTATAGACGGACATTTTTTAAATGTGTATTTCCATGGCAGAATAAATACCTTTTGTTTTTGTTGATTCATACATAATTTTCCCTTTAATGTATTGCAGGTTAAAATATTTAAATTTTCTACAGGAAAGGATACTTCTTTGTGGAATAAAAGAGACTTTCAAAGCTAGACTGTATTGCTGAAATCCAGTGCAGCAAAGTATTCATCGGTGGCTCCACATCACTTCCTAAATCATAAGTCTTACTTTTTGCTAATTTAACTTCTAAAAATGCATTTTTCAAGTGATATGTTGACATTTCCCTTTCCATCTGCCCCAAGTATGAAAGGGGTGGGCGTGCATAACGTAGGACAGGTAACCGAGTGTCTCTCACTTGCCAAGTTTCAATTAGGATGACACCAATTTATTAGTGTTTGCATAAATTTTATCTTCATTGAAAAATACATGAGAGGCCGGGCGCGGTGGCTGTAATCCCAGCACTTTGGGAGGCCGAGACGGGCGGATCACGAGGTTAGGAGATCGAGACCACCCTGGCTAACATGGTGAAGCCTCGTCTCTACTAAAAATACAAAAATTAGCCGGGTGCGGTGGCGGGCGCCTGTAGTCCCAGCTACACGGGAGGCTAAGGCAGGAGAATGCCGTGAACCTGGGAGGCAGAGCTTGCAGTGAGTGGAGATCACACCACTGCTCTCCAGCCTAGGCGACAGGGCGAGCCTCCGTCTCAAAAAAAAAAAGAAAGAAAGAAAAATACATGAGAGAAAGTATTATAAATATTAATTCATAGAGACAAACACCATGATAAAATATTTCCCCCTCACAGTTCAGATTTACTGAAAGTCAATTTTCTCAATGCCTAAGTTATTTTCTTATTTAAAACCAGCTAGAAATGTTGACTTTATATAATTGTAAGAAATTTCCTATGTTCATTGTGATCAAACAGTGTCAAGCTATCAAAATCTTTATGATTTCAAGTACTTTTTTTAAAAGACTAAGTATACATTATTAATAAATGCATGGATGCACAGAGAATTCATATAAGCAGATATAATAATTCTGGAAGAATGAGGTATGTGGTCATGAGGCCCTCCATGGAGACCCTGTCATTCTGGTTTAGAATTGCTGCATTTTTCTCTCCTCTATTCTAAAATACTTTCAATTATCTACAACCTGTGGCAGACTGATGACAAGTGTCAACCAACTTTCTCTTGCATAAACTCTTTTACCAGAGACACCAGTAACTAAAAATTAGAGAGGAGAAGAAATTACATTGTTTGACAATATTATTTTATTGTCAAACCTCCCATTACAAGAAATTCATTTGAAAGAGTATTTTTCCAGGCAACAATGACAATATAGGCTGGCTAAGAAATACATTAACCAGGCTGGGCACAGTAGTTCACACCTGTAATGCCAGTACTTTGGGAGGCAGAGGAGGGTGGATCACCTGAGGTCAAGATGTTCAAGACCAGCCTGGCCAACATGGTGAAAACCTATCTCTACTAAAAACACAAAAAAAGCCGGGGCTAGGTAGTGCACAACTGTAGTTCCAGCTACTTGGGAAGCTGAGGGAAGAGATTCACTTGAGCTGGGAGGCGGAGGTTGCATTGAGCCTTGGTGATGGAGTGAGACTCAAAAAAAAGGAAAAAAAAGAAAGAAAAGAAATAAATTAACCACCTCTCAGTTGAATATTTAACAATGAAAATAGGTTCAGATATTAGATTTTGCTGCATCATTTTGGACAAAAAATTCCACCAACTTTTCTGAGCTTCTGGATCATTTTAAATGAAGATTATCTTGAAACTTCAAGGTAGGTTGTTTTAAAAAGGGTTGGGGTGGGTTGTGGGGATGGTTAATGGGTGCAAAAATACAGTTAGATAGAATGAATACGATCTAGTTTTTGATAGCACAACAGGGTGGACTATAGTCAGCAATAAGTTATTGTATATTTTTAAAAAATAAAAAAAATAGAATTGGGATGTTTCTAACACAAAGAAATGATAAATGCTTGAGGTGACGGGTACCCCATTCACCCTGATATGACTATTGTACATTGGATGCCTGTATCAAAACATCACATGTATCCAGTAAGTATATATACCTACTACGTACAGATAAAAATTAAAAATAAAATAAAAACAAATGAGGGAGCAAAACACACTGCTACCATTTGTAACCACTTTAATGTGTGAATCAGGATTTTCTCAATATTGTGAAACCAAATAATATAGAAATCAATTTGATGCTACAGTTGATACAAGGTTACAACTATCTTCTCTAATATACCTTTTAAATTTTTATGCTAATCAAAGTAATTTCATTGCTCTTATTAACAGATTTATAATAAGCATATTATATGAATTTGAACTAAATATATACCTTTATATAAAAAATTTTAATCTGATTTCTATACTGGAGTTTCATATAAGAATATCATTTTAGAAACTTCCTTTGAACAATACTAGTATAAATAAAAGACAAGTGAAATTCTAAAACAGAAATATTGGAGGTGGGAGGGACTGATAATACCAGGTATTTTAAGGTCTGAAGTACAGTTGTGAAGAGGTATGGGAAATTTCCTAAAGAACGCTGATAATACTCTCATCTTGAAACAAGAAGTGGAAAAACACACTACATATATTTTAATACACAACCTATTTAGCTTCAAAAAGTTGCTAACAGATGAAACTTCGTGTTCATAAAAAAGAAAGAGATTGAACTAAAAATTAGTTAGACTTTATGTTTCTCTGAACTAGTCTTAGGAGAAAATCAACCAAAAATAAATACCAGAATAATAACTGCAGAAAATTTGCTGGATGTAGGGTTGTGAAATTTTTTTTAACATTTTCCCATATTTACTTTTTTTCGTTTAAAATATGTTTAATTGACACCTAATATTTGTACATAGGTATGGGGCAAAGTGTGATGTTTTGCAACATGTATACATTGTGTAATAATCCAATCAGGGTACGTAGCATATATATCACCTCAAACACTTATCATTTCTCTGCAATGAGAACATTCAAAATTGTCTCATAGCCATTTTAAAATATACAATATTGTTAACTATAGTCATGCTGCTGTGCAATAACATACAAGAACTTATTTCTTATTTTTATTATCTGTACTCCAGTTATTTCCAGACAGATCATGTGGTCTTAATCCTCAAAACCTTTTCAACTTCTTCGTTTAACTGAAACATTCTTCTCTGCTTTGCTCTTGCCAAACCCTAGTTCACCACTCAAAGCTCCATTCAAAAGTTACCTCCTTCAGAGAGTCTTTCTGAATTCCTCCAGGCACAATTCGCCTCTATTACAGCACTATCATTTTAACTGTAATTATTAGTTTTGAAAATCTATCACCCCATGACACTATATTATTCTCAAGGGCGATAAGTGTGTATTATTCGTTTTTGTATTCCAGCAACTATTACAGCACCAAGCACATGCAAAATCGATGCTGGGTCCATATTTGTTGAATGGATGAGCTTAAACACATGCACACACATGAATACTCACATATACATTCTGCTCATATTAATGTACTGTGCTATCTCCAGTAGTTTATTTCACCATCTGTAAAATGGCTTTATCTCTCCTGATTAGCATTTTAAAAACCTATAGAAATATTTTTTGAAAGCAGGGGGAAACATTCTTTAGAAGAAAAACTCGAATCCCTAAAAATATACATAATGATGCCAAAAGTAATCATACATTTGATAAATAATATTTGGGCACTAGGCACTGACAGGAGAGGTCTCTCTTGTATATTATAAAACACACTTGAAACTCTTTACACTATAGCCAATTAATATTGTTTATGATAAAAATATGATGGTGATAGGAATGATAAGTCTGATGGCATTTATTCCTTTCAAGAAGAGACTGCAATAATTAATTAAGGTAAGATTAAGTAATACTAATACAAAGAAAGGCACTATATAAAAAGCTGTTTCAGGCCGGGCACAGTGGCTCAATCCTGTAATCCCAGCACTTTGGGAGGCCGAGGCAGGTGGATCACAAGGTCAGGCATTCAAGACCAGCCTGGCCAACATGGTGAAACCCCGTCTCTACTGAAAATACAAAAATTAGCCAGGTGTGGTGGCACCCACCTGTAATCCCACCTATTCAAGAGGCTGAGGCAGGAGAATCACTTGAACCCATGAGTCAGAGGTTGCAATGAACCGAGATCGCACCACTGCACTCCAGCCTGGGCGACAGTGAGACTCTGTCTCAAAAAAGAAAAAAAAAAAAAAAGCTGTTTCAAAGTCCAAATGAGTCCCCACTTTAACAGTTAATGGGATTAAAGGGATTAAAAGAATTTGTTCAAAATAAATAGTGCCATCCAACAAGAACTCTTCAAGTTCACAAAGCATTTACTTTTCGTGGATGCATCGGTTACTTGTCTCTTGATCTAACATGAGTTCATTTTCTATTACCATGTAGTCTTTCCCATTTCAAATATCCTACACTGATTGGTTTAAAACTTTTTTAAATAATAAAAATAAAAATACAAGCCACCTTTCAAGAAACATTTACACATTACTAAAACCATACACTGAAAATAGAACTCAGACTTGGAACTAATGCTCTTAATACCCTCTCTTTCCTAAAATCTGCAGAGAGCATTCTTACTAGCTAACTCAATACAAAGAAGCTGAGAATTAGCCCAGCTTCATTCTTTTTAACTTGCAGATGTAGGAGCTTGGTATCTAGTAATGATTTTAACAAAATACCATTGCAAATAAACAATGTGAGGTGTTTACAAGTTCAAAAAATTACATTGCATCTTCTCTCTCCTTTTTCTCTCTTTCTTTCTTTCCTTATTTCTTTCCTCTAGGTTTGAAAGAAATCTAACCAGTTCTTAGACTTGCTGTTTCCATAAGGCCACTTCTAAATTGTTCCTTGATACATGTAAGTACAGGAAAAAAAAAAAAAAGCTTTACCAGTTGTGTTCCCCACCCTGCCGTTATTTACCCAAACTACTTCATTGCCACAGTTCAGGGATGTCAGTAGTGAAGGCTCACCAGCAACTGCCAATACCCCTGAAATATCAATACAGTAAACTAGTAGGCATCAAAGGGATTCCTAAATAACACCAAGGACAGTTTTATTACCCATAAAGTAGAAAACCCACACAGAGGAGAAGCTGTCCTGGCTTTACTGTTTATTGGCCAGGTGGAACTGATTAAGAATGTGAGAATCTGTGGTAGGAATAATCATGGGCTTCTTGTGTTCAACACAAAAAAGGGTTTCACATAACCCAGCAATAGCAGGGCATTAGTGCTCCATACTTGGAGCTATTTATACTCAGAACCAGGCTAGACAGGCTGGCTCAGAGGAAGTAATATTAAGGAAGAATATGGAAGACAGAAAAGCTATTCTCAAAAACCACAAATAAAGTACAGCAGATTACAATTCCTTTGCAAATGAAAGTAAGGATTACCCCAAGTGAATTCAGTACAGGCAATATTAAAATGGATGGGTGGCTCATAGCCAGGTCTAGTTTCATTTGAAGTCCTCTTTACCAAGAAGGCCAAAAATTGCATTCCCTGCAGGAAATATTTTCTTGTCCTTAGGCTGCTTTACCAGACGTTGAAGTTGGAAAGATGCTACTGGAGAACAGTGTGAAGAAGTTTGATCCGGGAGAGGGGCATTTTTATCTTTAATCCTCACATGAAGGAAAATAGTCTTGTTTATGAAAATCACAAAGTAGCAGAATCCAGAGAGATATAATAGATGGTCAGTATTCATGGTATGAATATTCTCTACTTTGCAAAAGATTGTGATGCAGCTTTGCTTTGAATGTGTTCTTACTACATTCTACAAATGGTTTTATATTCAAAATTATATACATTTATGTTTCCACAGGTACCCATTTTGCAATCTAGAAAGGCTACTGAAAATTATTCCCAAAAATCTATATATTACATGTATTATATGAAAATAAGTTATGACTAAAGAATACAAAAATATTACCATAAACTTTCTAGAAAACTTGATAGGTTTTCATGGAACAGGAAAATCAATATATGAAGAAAATAAGGTTTAGATTTAGGTAGAAGTTTGCTTTTAATAATTCATTCAGGCTATATGAGATAAAAACTCTTGCCAAGGATTTTTAAACCTCCAGTTTTCAAAACTCTATTAATTTCAAATGTTATTCCATTAAAAAATTTAAACTTTACTTCATTAATTATAAATGATTATCAAAGGAAATAAACTTTATCCTAAACATATGAAAGACAATTTAGTTTTTTTTTTTTAAAGTAGCTCCTTTACTGAAGGAAGTAACAGTAAAACTCTAAGGAAGGGAAATATGAACACATAGTAGAAAAGCACACATGTTCATAAATCATGCATCAGTTATCAACAAAATAAATATGGAAACTTAGCAAGTTAAATTAGAGTTTAGAATCTGATTACATTACTATGGTATATATTGTGCCAAAAGAAAAATTAAAAGTCAAATCTAACTGTATCAGTGTGCATGAGAAACCATTCTCTCACAGAATATCTGTAATTACTTAGAGTATAATTCTTCATGATTCTGAGTATCAAAGATCATCCAAAGCTCTAAGCAAAGTAAGAACCTTGTAAGCATTTGGTATATTATTTATGATGAATCTGTCTTAACATTTAGAGTTAAATTTCATGATATCTAAATTCTGTTTCATTGAAAGACTAGAAGTAGCTCATTTCATTTGGTTATCACTTTCAATCTGAAGGCCTAGAATATTCCTGGAAAGAAGTGGCTTTCTGCTCCCTTTATATTATTTGTCCACCATCCGCATACAGAGGATGAGGCATGATGTTGTGCAACAGCTGTCTGGTCATGCATGAAGTATGAAGAGGCAGAAAGGAAAGAGGCGCGTCTTATATGGCGGCAAGCAAGGGAGAGCATGTGTCAGCACAGAAAAAACTACCATTTATAAAACCATCAGATCTCATGAGAACTTACTCTCTATCACAAGAACAGCATAGGGGAAACCACCCCCACTATCAATCACCTCCCACCTGGTCTCTCCCTCAATACCTAGGGATTACAATTCAAGATGAAATTCGGGTGGGGACACAAAGTCTAACCATAACAGCATCTAACCAGGTTCAATGACAACATAATGAAGAGTTTTAAATGTATGCCTATATTTGAAAATAGAGTTTAGGTGGAAATAACAGGTGAGACTATTTTGTTAATGGTATTTAATGCCTAGACTAATGTCTACCTCAATAAACAGATTGTTTTGTTTTGACCTGTATTTTAAGTAACTTTCTATTAAGATTTTCTCTCAGATATGTTATCACTTGCAATTATCTTAATAAACCTACAGCTTCATTTTGAAAGTTGTATTGATTTTAGAAAGGGAAATTTCTACGACTGGCAAATGGCTTGTACATCTGCTCAGAGAATGGGAAGTTAGGAGGCCAAGCAGCAAAGAGAAGGCAAAGTCTCCTATGAGAGAAGAGAGTCATATGTGCTGAGACACGGTCTAAAATGATCACAAATCAAAACATGAACAAGTGCAGGAGAGGCACACTGGCGGCAGCGAGAAGAACATTTGGGAACTCTGAACACCTGACTACTTTGCACCCAGTGAGGTCAACCTCCTCCATCCCACCTGCCCAGTAATGTCCCTCCAGGACCTTGGTTTAAAAGTTAGGCCTTGACAAAGCCATCCTGCGTCCTTTGCTTCCAAATATGGATTTTCACGTGCATATTCCATCCTGAAATGTATTGCCAGAGTTCCCTGATATGCTTTCACTCTACTTAGAAGTATTTGAACTTCTGTAACACCCCCACCAAACTCCTGGGGACAGTTCTATTTTCACTGTACGTGACTTCACGCCTAACCAATTTATTCCCTACAGGATGATCTTACAAAATGCAAATTTGATCATGTTCTGCATCTGACAGCTTTCAAAAAAAAAAAAAACAACTTTATTTTTCTAGTTAAAGCCTCCATCTTTGTCCTATTAGATAGTCTTATGTATGCTAGGCATAACCCTGACTCCTTTGTCATATTACTGATTACAGTGTAATCTTATTGCTGTTGTTATATTGTTAAGTATTATTATCATGCTTATTGTTTTCCACTTTCCTCTACAAAACTATTGATCTATAAAGGCACTGCTTGTTCAATGCTACTCCTTAGTACAGTGTCTGTCAGATAGCCGGCACTCAAAAATAGTTGTTGAATGAATAATAAATGAGTGAAATATATTACTCTTGGCTACTATTGTTCATTTCTTTCTTACAGAAATTATATTTTGGAAGTTATATATTTAATTTTCTGCCCTAGAAAATTAAAAAACAGTAATTTTTAAACTATTTTCTTTCATATTTATATATAACATAGATGATATATTGTATTATATGTCAACATATACATATGTTAGAAAAGCTCTGAACTGCTGAGATTTTGCTATATTTACATACATATGGAATCAGACCCTCCCCGTCATTGTCATGGTAGTCTCATGAACGTGGCACAGCGCTGTAGCCTTGATATGGTATCAGAAAATCTCAGCAGCTTAGACAAATGAAGCCACTGAGACTTCCAGAAATTACCCCGGTGGGTAAATGTTCACATCAGTGATGTCTTGACACCAGTAAGAAATAAAGAACATTAGAAGAATGGCGTAAAAACACCCTAGCTTAGATCATTCTTTATCATGGTTAAAAAGTTCCAAACACCACGTTGGGGCAAATGCAGATTATTATTGGCATTTGTCACCTTTACATTTCAGCTTTCTTTTTCCTTGTTAAAACTTCAAACTGAATTTATTTCTCCTTGGGATCTTCCATGCACTCCCATCCTAAATCCCTTTTTTTGTAGGACAAATTGATTTCCTTACAATGCACTTAGTCAGGACAGCAAGACTTTCAGCTTTCCTCAGTTTTCTGTGTTCTTCTGATTGGTACAAACTACCCCAGTGAGCTGGATTCCTTTGACCTTTAACTTCTTTCTTCCTGGTCTCTGAAATAAAATCACTTACAGATGAAGCAAGGCTGAAAAACTGAAAACATTCTGGTACCAAGATGGCTGAGTTTTACCCCAAGGTAGCTCTGTACATTTTATTTTCTTGTCACCCATTTGATTTCTAGTCCATGATCTGGCTCAGAAGACACAAAAGGAAGCTGGGGATGTTGGGGTTAAAAATTGATTTTTTCCTCCTTTAGAAAAGGAAAAAATATTATTACATCAAAGTATTTTCTTTTTGAAAATTGGTTCACATGCATCAGCATGTGTAAACCTTAGACTTCAAGTCTAAAAAAAAAAACAACCAAACAATAAGAACAAAAAAACCTGTTCTTATAAATAAGGACTCAAAACTTCAATTAAATAAACATTTAAAGAGTATCCAATTTGCACAAATTACCTTGAATACTGTGGAGAGAATGCAAAATAAATAATACATGGTTAATGCTCATTTGAAGATCACAGTGCAATGGTGAAGACAAAAGAACACATTAAAAAATTTGATACACTACACTGAATAAATGTATCTTTTACAGAGCACTATTGTACTGTAAGCACAAGGGCATTCACACATGCACACGTGCGTGCACTAGTGCATGTATAAACTTTTCTGTAATTATCACAAATTTCTTGCAATACACATGCTTTATTTTTATTTTTATTTTTTATTTTTTTTGGGACAGAGTCTCGCTCTGTCACCCAGGCTGGAGTGCAGTGGTGCGATCTCCGCTCACTGCAAGCTCCGCCTCCTCGGTTCACGCCATTCTCCTGCTTCAGCCTCCTGAGTAGCTGGGACTACAGGTGCCCCTCACAACCTCTGGCTAATTTTTTGTATTTTTAGTAGAGATAGGATTTCACCATGTTAGCCAAGATGGTCTCGATCTCCTGACCTCCCAGGTGATCCACCCGCCTGGGCCTCCCAAAGTGCTGGAATTACAGGCCTGAGCCACCGCGCCCGGCCTACACATGCTATTTTTAAACGAGGT
Organism: Colobus angolensis palliatus; assembly: GCF_000951035.1. NCBI lineage: Eukaryota > Metazoa > Chordata > Mammalia > Primates > Cercopithecidae > Colobus > Colobus angolensis. The sequence goes on from NW_012120376.1 coordinate 4,580,254, forward strand.
TAAGAGACTTGTCAAAGGTCAAACAACAAGTCAACTATTGAGTAGCAGGGCTAGGTTTTGAAGTTCTAGCTCCCTATTACCAAAGTCCATGTTCTTTCCACATAGCATCCAGTAATAGGTACTACATATTATAAAAGCCCAAGCAAAGTGAGATGATATTATAGGAGGAAAAAATGACAAATAAAACAGAAACAAGCTGCAATTGATGTAAAAATGTGGGAGTTATGGATGTTTACGATAAACCAAAACACAAGAAAATCTTCATGCCCAAGCTGTAACTTTTACCAAATCAATCATAAAACTTCCAAGAAAGAAACAAGAAGGAAACTATTTCCATCTCAGGCCTTCCAATTTACACTGAACATAAATTGGCCCCTCACACTTGTGTCGTCAATCATTGGCCGATTTTCAATAATTTAAATCATTTGAAATTTCACCAATATTAAGCATCTCTGACATAATATGTAATTTGAGCCTGATATAAATTAGATATAACTGATGTACATGTGATATTATTTTGTGTGCTAATATACTAACTATTCCAGTGAACACAACGTAACTCATCTCTCTCATGGGTACATTTACAACTCCCAAAGTTAAACAGCATCTTTTTTGACATTTTAAATCAGGTCCACAAATAAACGGGAAAGGACCTAACACTTCTTACAAAAAAATCAAGTCTCTGCTAACAGAAACGTTAGAAATTGAAGCAATTATCAGGAAAATTCAGGGTGCTTCAACTATGACAAGAACCGAGAGCCTGCGGCAGAATACATCATAGAGACAAAGTTCAAACCCATCCCAATCGTTTACCTACATAGCTCAGACACTCAAGGCCTTCAGGGTTCACATAGATTCTCAATGGAGAAATCCCTATGTGCCCACTTGCCCAGTCAACAATTATTCCAAATGAATAACTGTCTACACCTACTCTCTGAATAATTGCAACCACTTGATTAACTTAAGAACAGAACAGGCCGGGCGCCGTGGCGCAAGCCTGTAATCCTAGCACTTTGGGAGGCCGAGACGGGCGGATCACCAGGTCAGGAAATCGAGACCATCCTGGCTAACATGGTGAAACTCCGTCTCTACTAAAAAATACAAAAAACTAGCCAGGCGAGGTGGCGGGCGCCGGTAGTCCCAGCTACTCGGGAGGCTGAGGCAGGAGAATGGCGTAAACCCGGGAGGCGGAGCTTGCAGTGAGCTGAGATCTGGCCACTGCACTCCAGCCCCAGTGACAGTGACAGAGCGAGACTCCGTCTCAAGAAAAAAAAAAAAAGAACAGAACAAAAAGCCAGGACATGTAAGAAGCCTGAGAATAATCTTCTAAGACCATAAGACCATAGCTGTTTGAATTCCCTAAGACTAAAGTTCTAAATATTTATACCCCAAAAAAGGTCTACAAAGTATAATAATTTATATAAGTATATAAATGAATTACATACATATACATGTAAGTATATCAGTTATGTATATATAACTTATATGTATATCTAAATCTTACCTATATAAATTTAATATATACATAGATGAATTCAATACGTGTATAATTATATACATACATGTGTATATTTCATTTATATGTGTATAATTCATGTATACATACATAAATTGTAGACACATAGACATATAGACATATACATATGTATATAATTCATTTATGTACATATATAAATGATTGTACTTTGCAGGCCTTTATGCAGTGATATTTATGTACATAAATTTATATACATATATAAATATATATGTATGTCTATACGTTTGTGTGTGTTTATATGAGCTACACCAAATGCTCCCGAAAGCACTCATTTGGCCACAAAGAACTATAAGGTAAAAGGAGGGAAAAAACGGATTTTCCACATTTCCATTTTGAAAACCTCACTTTTGAAAGCATAAATTCCCCTCAGAGATGTAACAATAATCTTAACAGAAAATACATGGCATGACCTTAACCATGTGGCAATATCTTACGTCCAAGCTTCCCCAAAATATCTCATTTTCATGTTAGTGTTAGTTTTTCTTAAATTAAAAGCTTCCTGTGAGGACATGGGGAGTGGCAGCCACCACAATCTCACAGGAAGATTCCCTAATGGACAAACTGTATAAGGTTCTTTACTGGTATCTCCTGCCAGGGCAGGGCTATAGAGAAGTCCCAGTTCAAATAGATCCTGAAAGGACTTTGTAAATCTCTGGGGCTTCCACCTAGTTGACATGCCAATACATATGACTACTAATATCAAGGAAAACACAAAACACAGCTTTGCCAAAAGAGACAGTTTTGTCCCCTTGGACTGAGTAGCAAGAGTAAGTAAAACATGTAAAGATAAACCACCACAAATGCATCATAGCCTACTGCCGGAGGCAGTGCTGCAGAAACGTGAGAATCAGGGACACACAATGAGAACAGAGCAGGAAATAATCCCTGCTCAAAACCCTGACCAAGAAGCAAACTCAAAAGAGCCTTATGGTCAAAGCACACTACCTTAATGAAATCAAGGTCAGTGGGTAGCTCAGTTCCCTTCACTGAGGACCCTGAGTCTTACAGTCAGAACCCATTACCTTGATAAAATCAAGACCAACGTGTGATGCGGCTTCTCCACCAAGGTCCTGAAAGGAAGCCTGGGCAACATAGGGAGATCCCATCTTTACAAAAAGTAAAAAATAAATGAAAAAACTCAGCTAAGCATAGTGGTGTGTGCCTGTGGTCTTAGCTACTGTGGAGGCTGAAGTGGGAGGACTGCTTGAGCCCAGGAGTTTAATGCTGCAGTGAGCCGTGATCATGCAGCCTGGGCAACAGAGTGAGACTCTGTCTCAAAAAAAAAAAAAAAAAAAAACCCAGTCTCCATCTCTCCATCCAGTTCTTCTTTTCGTTAATGGATACTTCCAACAAGAGGTGTCTCCTACTCACCCTTTGTTTTGCTTTATGTGTGTATCTTCTTAGTACTGAGCACAGTGCTAAGCACATAGTAAGTGCTCACTGCATGTTTTCATAATGCATATATTCGAAAACAACGATAGAGACGTCCACTCCCACTACTCACACAATTCAGGAATCCAGTCTACTTCATCCCTGGTGAATCTTCATCCAAAATCTACTAGTACTTCAAAAAATAGGAGTAACACTGCTTTTCCAGGGAATCCATTGTATTATCAGCACTATTAGGGAAATCTCGCCTATAAAAGTTATAAAATGCCTCCTCTAATTTTTACTCATTTATCCCCCAGTATTGACTAAATGAAGCAACACAGGATACATCCACCTTCTACATGTCAACATTTAAAGACAGCTACTGAGTCTACTCCAAATGTCTCACTTCTAGACTAGATGTACCCCGTGCCCTCAGCTAGTCCCTTATGGCACAGATTCTTAGTCCTTGACAATAGAATTTATTAGGAATTGAGATCTTCAGCCATATCTGAAAAGTAGAACACTGATTACAAAGTAGTATGTGAAGAATTTCCTAAAGTCTGGCTTGCCTTAATACATTTTCCATTTCTAAAATCCTGACCATCAGATATTCCTTCTTTGGAGAGAACTTCACTCCAAATACCTGTTAAAATACAAATACTCTATGGAAATCAAAGCACACTTCCCATTGTCATTTAGTAGTTTCTTAACTTGGACTCCTTAATAAGAGGGTAAAGTGTTTCCTTGAAAGGGAAAAAAACAGAGCTCCATTTGAATAGGAAACTATTTCTTGTTGGGGGGGGCAGGGGGGCAGAAAGACAGAGTCTCACTCTATTGCCCAGGCTGGAGTGCAATGTGGCAATCTTGGATCACAGCAACCTCCGCCTCTCGGGTTCAGGGGATTCTCGTGCCTCAGCCTCTCAAGTAGTTGGAATTACAGATGTGTGCCACCATATCCAGCTTATTTTTGTATTTTTAGTAGAGACAGGTCTCGACCTGTTGTAGAGCTGGTCTCGACCTCCTGATCTCAAGTGATCCGCCCGCTTCAGCCTCCCAAAGTGCTTACAGGGATTACAGGCATGTGAACCACTGTGCCTGGCCTCTATTTGATATTTGAGAAGAAAATATGAAGATGCATCATACCAGGTGGTATCCATACTGTTAAATATTTAGATTGTTTCTGACTTTGTGTTTTAATCAATAGTGCTGTGACAAACTTTCTTACATAGAAATGCATATACTTCTGATTATTTCCAGAACATTTATTACTCCAAAAAGAATTTGTTAGAACAAAATAGATAAGAATTAAATTTTAATGCTTTTTGTTTGTTTGTTTGTTTGTTTCTGAGACATAGTCTCCCTCTTTCACCTAGGCTGGAATGCAGTGGTGAGATTCTGCTCACTGCAGCCTCTGTCTCCCAGGTTGAAATGATTCTCATGCCTCAGGATTACAGGCACCCACCACCATCACCATGCCCAGCTTTTGTTGTTGTTGTTGTTGTTGTTGTTGCTGTTGTCAGTAGAGATGGGTTTTCGCCATGCTGGCCAAGGGGTCTTGAACTCCTGGCTTAAGTAATCTGCCCACCTGGGCCTCCCAAAGTGCTGGGATTACAGGCGTGAGCCACCACATCAGGCCTAATATAATTTTTAACTAAGTAATACATGGAAATGAAGAAGGAAAGGGGATGGGAGACGAGAGGGGAGGGGAGAGGAGGGGAGGGGAATGGAGAGGAGAAGAGGAAAAAAGAAGAGAGGATTGATTTTGATGAAGCTGAACTCCCCCTTTACCACCTAACTTCTGATCCAAGACACATCCCCAAGGAGAGCCACCATTACCAGTTTGGTGTAAATCCTTCCAAACTTTTCCTTAAACATTTGCATATAAATATAAAACCACAGAAAATATATATTCAGTTTAAGCAAATATTATATCATATTATTTATTCTTACTTAAATGTACTCTTCTCACTCGGTGATATATCATAATTGCATTTGTATGTCTTACACATACAGCGACTACATTCTTTGAAACAGCTAAACAGGATTCCACAGTTCCTTTACATTTATAAAATCCCCTACTGATGAAACAAAATGAATTTCTCTTCTTTCACACGACCATTCAGTGACTATCTCTGCAAATGCTTCTTTGAGCAAATTTCTCTGATGTCTACTATGAAGCCAAGCCGATGGCTCAAAGGTTATGTGCATTTTAAATGTTAATAGATGAGGTCACATTGCTCTCTCAGGTCTGTGTGAGTGCCTATTTCTCCAAAGCCTGGTCAAAATATGCTATTAGCAAATATTTAAGCTTGCCGATCTGATGGTTTAAAAATAGCACCTAATTTTTATTGTGTTTTCTTTATTATTAATGAACTACAACATTTTAATATACATTTTTATTTATCTGTACTTTCTTTTCTATACATTGACTATTTATATACCTTCCTGCTGTTCTATTGATTAGTCATTTTCTTGCTGAATTTTGGGGGTTTCTAACATACCCAATATGGATACCAATCTTTTGTTACATGTGGTACATGTACTTTTCCAGTCTTCCACTTGTTTTTAAAATTTTGCTTATGGTCTATTTTGGCATGGCATTTAAATTGATGTTTTAATAAAAGCCTTCCTTACCTTAAGGCATTAAAGATTCTATTCTACATTTTCTTCTGGCAGTTTTTTAATACACTTGACTTGTATTCTTTAATGGTGGGAAGTAGAAAGAATCTTTTTTTCAAAATAAAGAGTTGTACTATAATTTTTCCTATGAATTTGAAACCCTACATTTATCGTATACCAAATTTTGATTTACATATCGTCCATTTCTGGAATTCTGTTGTATCCCACCGATCCTATTTGTCTAGCCCCAAACTGTTGTAATAACTAGTAACTCTGCATATGTTTTGGAATACTGTAAGGCAAGTACCCCCTTTGTTTACTTCTTTTCCAGGCGACAGAGCCAGACTCCATCTCAAAAAAAAAAAAAAATATATATATATATATATAGATTCTTTAATATTTTCTCTTCATATCAGGTTCAGCTTGTCAATTTGTATAAAAATAATCTTGAAATTATAAGTAGTATTTAACCTACAGATTAACTTTGGAAGAATTCACAATTTTTATGATTATTTTTATGTCCATGATTACAATATGTCTCTGTTTATCCATATTTACTTTCTAAACCTGAAAAAACATTTACTTTAATTGATTTAATTTTATTCATTTATTTTCCCTTATGAATATCAGACAGTACTATTAATATCTACTACCTCCTGCCACTGCTGTATTACTATTCTTTTGCAAAAATTTTCTGGCACCTCCTACCTATTTATTTTACCACATAATATTTCCCATAATTCTATGTAGTTCTAAAATAAAAACTGTACTTTGTCTTACCATTATGAAAAGGTACACATATTTCAAGCAGAGGTGAGAAAAGGGAAGTCGAGGGGAGTACATTCCAGCTAGATGAAAAAGCCTGTACAGAGACAGACAAATAGGAAGCTGCAAAGTGTGCCTGATGATTTAACCGTGCGCATGCTAGGAGCTCAGGTTTGGGTGTGGCAGTTAATGAATGACAGAAGGTCAGACTAGAAACATGAGTGGATCAGCTTGTGGAAGGCTTGGATACTCCACATAATCTGACCGGACTCTATTTACTTATATAACTATGGGGTGGCACAAATTTAAATGTAGGATTTCATCACTAACATAAAATCAACATATATTTCGGATGTGATTTCAAATATGGAGACTCAGCACAGATGTGGGATGCATATTCACTGATAGGTTGATAATGTTTGGGGTTAAGAAATCCATCTGATGTGCAAAATCAGGAAATAAGCATTGTCAGATAACGGAGAATGAATCAAGTCAGGCTGATGGGCTTTTCCTCTGGTTGTGGAAATTAGAGGAATAAATGCCCACTGGATTCACAAATAAGTATTATCTTGAGCAGCAACAGTAAATGAATTTTTATAGAGGTGGGTGGATGCCTGGTACAGTGGTTGGAGACTATAATCCTAGCTATTTAGGAGACTGAAGCAGGAGGATTGCTTGATGCCATGAGTTCAAGACCAGTCTGGGCAACATAGTGAGACTAATTCTAAAACAAAGCACACAACAACAAAAAAATTTTATCAGCTGAATGTGGTGGCGCATGCCTATTGTCCCAGCTACTAGGGAGGCTGAGGCAGGAAGATCTGTTGACCCCAGTAGTTAGAGGCTGCAGTGAGCTATGATCATGTATAGTAGACGTACCTGATAGCAAAATCTTAATCACATACTGAGAATGACCCTGTTCGGTAGATGCACCTAAATGTATGTTCAGAGTTCCAAGCTGAGGAACCTACGAGTAGCCAACACTGAGGTTCGTTCCTTATCTATGAGGAACACCTGAGTTTCTGACCTGTTCCCTTGGAACATGGGCCACTCAAGGAATCAAGACCCTTTGTTTTGGGTTAAATGAAGGCTGCCAGGTGGAGGTTGTTAGGGAGAGGGTGCTAAGTGAAATGTCATATAAACTGAAAGTTTCTTGCAAATGGTTGCAGTTCTCCTGTACAGCTCACTGCCACTGGACCATTTCCCTCAATAAGACCCCATGTCCTGTTTGCTGGGTCTGAGTCTCTTTTTCAGCCTCCCGAACCTGGTGCTATCCCTACTGATGTTACTGGAGTGCCACTGCACTCCAGCCTGGGCTGCAGAAGACATTCCATCTCAAAAAAAAAAAAAAAAAATTCAGGCCCGGCATGGTGGCTCACACCTGTAATCTCAGCACTTTGGGAGGCCAAGGCGGGTGGATCACCTGAGGTCAGGAGTTCAAGACTAACCCGGCCAACATGGTGAAACCCTGTCTCTACTAAAAATACAAAAATTAGCTGGGCGTGGTGGCAGGTGCCTGCGATCCCAGCTACTCAGGAGGCTGAGGCAGGAGAATTGCTTGAACCCAGGAGGCGGAGGTTGCAGTGAGTCAAGATTGTGCCACTGCACTCCAGCCTGGGCAAGAGAGAGACTCCATCTTAAAAAAAAAAAAAGCAACAACACACACACACATATATATAAATACATATATATATAATTTAAAGTGTGGGTGAAAGCAAGACCAGGAAACGAAGCTAGGGACAGAATTTTCTGAGAACAATGGGGCAGGGGAAATGTCAAGTGTGTCCAGGTAGCCTTCAGGTTTTCCTACTTCACTCCTCCTTGAGATAATTACTTCCTCCTTATTAGCCTTTCTCTTCTCCTATCTCCAGGTTCTGCTTGCATCAATGCTTGTTCAAAGAAAAACCATAGCTGGACAGCAGTTAAAACAGTAAAACCAAATTTGTGCAGGACTATTGCAATAGGTGAAAAGAGACCTCAGTACAAAACTGGAATAAATCCCAAATACAGCATAGGTAAGTGGGACTTTATAAGCCAAGCAGCGGGGTGAGGTCAGTGGATAACGGAAACATTGTGGATACTGGGGTTTCTTACTAAACCAACCTAAATGGATTCTTGCAGAAGACCAGAGAGATCAGACGTCACTTGGGGAGTGGTGGAGGAGGAAGAACCTGATCAGATATCAAGAATGATCTGATAGTGGCGAGGTGTAGTGGCTTACGCCTGTAATCCCAATACTTTGAGAGGCCGAGGCAGGCAGATCACTTGAGGTCAGGAGTTCGAGACCAGCCTGGCCAATATGGTGAAACCCCATCTCTACTTAAAAAAAAAAAAAAAAAAGCTGCATATGATGGTGCGTGCCTATAGTCCCAGCTACTCGGGAGGTTGAGGCAGCAGAATCGCTTGACCCCCAGAAGGTGGAGGTCGCAGTGAGCCGAGATCACACCACTGTACTCCAGCCTGGGTGATTCCATCTCAAAAAAAAAAAAAAAAAGGAATGATCTGATATGGAGGTTGGGGGCCCCAAACTTAGCAGGGACTTTCTAAAACTGGATTTTACAAGGAGGTACACAGATGGGCCTAGGAGAAGTAGGAGAAGGTCCAGGAACCTGACTAAAGTTTGGTCAAGCAAAGAATCCTCATGATGCTCAAGCAAAGCACCTTTCTTTACTTCTCCCATGAGAAGGGAAGGCCCATGGCTATGGACTTGTTCTCTGCTAGATGGCAATGAATGGTCCAGCTAGTGAATGATTGAGTTCTCTGCTGCTGTCTTTTGAGATGAGATCGTAGCTCATCTCAGATCAAATGCCCACTTTCTTTTACTTCCTATTTTTTTTTAATTTGAATGAAAAATTTCAGCCACACAGAAAAGTCGAAATATTTAATGGAAATCTGTGTGTCCTCTCTCTCTCTCTTTTTCTTAAGATTCAGAGGGTACATGGGCAGGTTTGTTACAAGGGTACGTTGGATGATATTGAGGTTTGGGTTTCTAGTGAACCCAAATAATGAACATAGTACCCAATAGGTAGTTTTTGGCCCAGGCCTCCTTCCCTCACTTCCCCCTTCTGGAATCCACAGTGTCTATTCTTTCCATCTTAATACCACATGTAGTCATTGTTTAGCTCCCACCTATAAGCGAGAAAATGCCAAATGCCCACTTCCCAGGACCCCAGAAGAGAAGTAGGATTGTCAGGGAGGCTTTTAGCATTTCTATAATCAAAATAAGCCAGTAAACAGGGTGGCTCTAGTAGCAGCATTTGAGGAGAAATATTGCCAAGAGAAAAAAAGCTGAAATATCAGACACTGTCTTGCCTAATGCAGGACATCTGGTTACCTTATACTAGTACGGTCAATACATCAGAAGAGTCTAAAATGCAACATCCTGATGGCCATATTAACTCTCCCATATAAAGCTTACCCTGGAGTTTCCTGCATTTGTGTTTCAATTTCTGGGTTTATTTCTTCACATTCTTCATGAAAAGAGCTGGGGGTAGTAGGGAGAGAGGGCAACAGGAAAGAAGAAAGGGAGAGAAAGAAGAGAAACAGAAAAAGCGTTCAGGAGATTATAGCTGCTCTTGTCACGGGGGCAAGGGTGGGGGGTGATGTGGGGTGGGTGACTGACTAGATGGCATGATGAATATGTTAATTGGTTTCACTGTAGTAATCATTTTACTATATATATGTATCTGATAATGTCATGTTGTATACCTTAAATATGTACAATGTTTATTTTTCAAAGATTTATGAAGGTAACATTTAAATGATCATTCCCTCCAGAAATGGGGCGGAGGGAAGTCCTTAGCCTGAGGAAGAGGTATTTTAAGCAGACATTTAATGAATATAAGCATTCAAAAGAGGTGTGAACTTACATGTGTTCTGATTAAGCAAATACCATAAAACAAATAAATACTTTCATTAGCTAAGAACATTAAGTCACCATTTGCCAAGTTTATCTTAAGAGTCTTTCCTGTCAAATGTCAGAATTGTAATTTTAGCTGTTCTTTTAAAATAAGGCTTAATTAGGACCCAAAAGTAAGGAAAAGGATTTGACTTTTCTATGACAAGGCAAAAGGGTGCAACCAGATCACATTGCACAGCCCATGGGAGCAAAGTCCCAGCTCTCAAATGTCTTTTCTTCTAAGTTATAGGAAGTTGAGATAGCTAAGATCTCCAGGGCTGTCTTTATTCAGTGGCTGAGCAACAGGACACTCACTATTCACTATTTGTCTGCTTTCTATGGCTGAACAACCTAAGAGTACTCTCTAATTTCATGTAGAAGAATCTCTTACACATGGAATTTTGAATGAAAGTTATACAATTCTTAAGAATTCATTTATTAAATAGTGATTTAAAGAAAAACCCTTATCAAAAAGAAATTACATTTGGTTTTAATCTACTTTTGTACAGAAAATTACTATTTTATTAATTAATTAATTTTTTTAGAAAGGAGTCTCACCACATTGCCCAGGCTGGTCTTGAACTACTGGTCTCAAGCCTTCCTCCCATCCTGGCCTCCTGAGTAGCTGGGATTACAGACTCGAACCACTGCACCTGACCAGAAACATATTCTTATTGTTGTGAAGTAGGCCAGTATGTTTAAAATTGCTGGGCTTGCAGGACTGAACCTGGGAAACAGGCCTTTTGCTGTCTATGACTCTGTGGCCCAAAATCTGCTACATGGTCTTCATCTTTCTTCATTCATCTAATGGGTATGGATCAGTGGTGTACTAGAGCTGACTGTACACATTTCTTCCCAATTCCATATTCAATAACTTGGGTTGCTTGAAATTGGCCATAATGGGATTACTTACATCACGAACATGGGCAAACACTACAAATACCAGAGCTTTTCCCCCAGAGAGCTAGCTGTTAAACATTTAAACATTCACTACACAACTGAGATTGAGTGTGATATTCACATTGACAGTGTAATGACAAGTTTTATAGGCATTGTTAAAGAGTGTGTTTGATTTTTCATTTTCTATGTAAATTTGAATATTCGGATTTTGAAATGGATCACCAAAGCAGCCAATAGGTTTATTTCAAGGTGGTCTATTGTAAACCATTAAAACTATGACAAAAAATCATGAATGAAGAGTTTGATTCCCCACTATTTTTAGAAACAAGTAATTCTTAAATGGGAATGATCCCACACTAGAATTCAACATGAATTGGTATGTTTGCTTATTCATGACACATCTGGCCTATCGCAAAGCTCCATTTGCCTTTCAGCATGATGAGAGATTGACTGAAGGTGTCATTAAAGACCCTCAAAAGGTATTTTGTCCTGAACCTTTAAGGGTTAGTTATAGCTGGCAAAGGTTACAGAAGGAAGTAGATGTTCATAAAGTGTAGTTTGGAGTTTGGTAGGGTAATATGCTTCTTTCTCTTAGATCAGCAAGGATAACAGAAGGGACCAGACCACACAGAAGAGATATCACCTTTGTGCAGTTAAATATACTCCTTTTAGGATAGATATAAATCTGTCAAAATGGCCTCCCGGAAGGAATTGTATACTTGCAAAACCACAAACTATGGACTTGGGTCTGTTTCTATTAGGGAATTCTTTCCCAGACATTATGTCACTTTATTTTTCTTTTAACATTGTTTATGAACAGGTCTGCAACTATAGAAAATGTGTTGATTATACCTGTCACAATGAAACTGTTTTCCAAACACTTTACAGTTTTCATGCCAATAAAATAACCTGGAACATCTAGGGCAGATAGTTTAATCACTAAATTTTACACGTACTTACTTATGACATCATTTTCTATTTCAAATATGACCAGATCCCATATTCTCTGTTGAGATTGAAGAGGTCATTTTATATATAACCAAAAAAGTATCAATTTTTTCAAACAAATGATTTACTATTTTTTAAGTTGCTTTTTCAGGCTGGAAAAAAAGGGTAGCCAAGCATTTTCTAAATGGTCAAAGAAATATCATAAATATGTATTTATGAACAGTATTAGCAATACAGAATCAATGACTTTATGGACATGTAGGCTGAGATCTTGAAAAAAATCAAAGAATTATAGATTTTAGGAGGTGGAATCTTAGAAATCATGTCTGATTGTCTAATGTAACAGATGAAGAAGTCAAGCAGTGCAATTAGATGATTTGTTAGGGGTCATATATCTGGCAGGTGGCTGAAGACTTTTGGCTAAATCAAGCATTCTAATTTCTGAGACCATTTTCCATAGCACCGTGGTCTTTCCAAGATATATAGCTGACATGCTAACATAGCATTTATAGTGTTAAAATCGTGCCTCCTTTTCACCAGAGGGACTTCAGTAGATTTCAAATAAACTCTTTTGTTTAGTGTTTTCATTTTTAAAATTATATAATGTAGCACCTTTACAATGCACATGTTGACATACAGCATTAACTCTTCTAGGTTAACCATGTTACATCAGATTTGACCAGAGGTGGGTGTTATATTTCTGGAGATATGTTTTCAGTCTAATACTTGTAGAAGTCAAGATATTTCAGTAGAAATTATGCTTCACAGCTGGAAAAATTAATACAAAAAGGTTACTTAACGTATCCAAACTACAGCCATAGTTAGAGTCAGGTCATCGCTATCTTTCAAATTAGATGGCTTTCCACTCAACTACACATCAATTTAATCTTTAGTAACACAGAGGAAAACCACAAGAGCAACCTAGTGGCTTCAATTACCCATAGCAAACATTCATTTACACACACCACTTCAGGGCTCCACACTGGGAAAAGCCCTCAGTATAAAGGAGAGAACACATTCTGAATTCAGTCCCCAGGTAGGAAAACCCCAGTACTCTTTAAAGTAGGAATCACTCTTTGGAAAATTAATTCTCTAGTCTTTGAGATCTACTCAAATTTCATATTCATCTTTCATATGTGACTTTTTATTTGCAGTGTTCAATTATTAGTTTTAGACTTTTAGAGTTGAAAGGGGTCTTGAAGATCCAGCCCCATACAGCACAGAGATTCATTCAGCATTGCAAATAGTCATCTATGTGTTACTTAAATACCTCTAATGAGAGAATACATGTATTTTTTTTGTCAAAAATCTTACAAAGGCCCCGATACAATGCAACACAAACATATCACTTCTGGGGTATATCTCAAAATTCATAACATCAATGTAATAATGAGAATATATCAGACAAACCCAAAATGAAGGACACTTTACAAAATAGCTGACAGTGTTTTGATCTTGGATTGATCTTGGACTGCCCAGTCTTCAGAACTGTGAGCAGTAAGTTTCTGTTATCTATAAATTAACAGATGTAAGGTTTTTTTTATAGCAATCTGAATGAACTGAGATAGTATAAAAACTGGGGAAGTCCAAATGTTAATTTCTTATTTTGATAAATATACTATGGTTATGTAAAATGTTTATATTATATATAAATTACATGAGAAATTAACATTAGAGGAAGCTGGGTGAAGGGTATATAGAAACTCTCTGTACTAGCTTTGGAACTCTTCTCTAAGTATAAAATTATTTCAAAATAAAGTAAAAAGAATCTTGGCTAGGCGTGGTGGCTCACTCCAGTAATCCCTGCACTTTGGGAGGCCAAGGCAGGTGGATCACATAAGGCTAGGAATTCGAGACCAGCCTGGCCAACATGGCGAAACCCCGTCTCTACTAAACATACAAAAATTAGCCAGGCATTGTGGCATGCACCTGTAGTCTCATCTACTAGGGAGGCTGAGGCAGGAGAATCACTTGAACCTGGGAGGTGGAGGTTGCAGTGATCCGAGATCATGCCACTGCACGCCTGAGCGATACAGCAAGACTCTGTCTCAAAAAAAAAAAAAAAAAAAAAAAAAAAAAAAAAAAAAAAAAAAAAAAAAAAAAAAAAAAAATATATATATATATATATATAGATTCTTTAATATTTTCTCTTCATATCAGGTTCAGCTTGTCAATTTGTATAAAAATAATCTTGAAATTATAAGTAGTATTTAACCTACAGATTAACTTTGGAAGAATTCACAATTTTTATGATTATTTTTATGTCCAT